>NW_006921918.1:2300251-2306573 GCF_000298275.1 Orycteropus afer afer
AATGACATATCTGACAAGGGACTTATCTCTAAAATTTATAGAAAACTCCAACACCTCAATAACAAAAAGACAAACAATCCAATTTAAAAAATGGGCAGAAGACATGAATAGGCACTTCACCAAGGAGGATATTAAAGTGACCAACAAACATTTGAAGAAATGCTCACGATCATTAGCAATTGGAGAGAGATGCAAATAAAAACAGCAATGAGATATCATCTTGCCTCAGCACCAGCAGCAAAGTTCAACAAGACACAAAATAACAAATGCTGGTCAGGATGCGTAGAAATTGGGACTCTCATAAACTGCTGGTGGGGCTGTAAAATGTTACAACTACTGTGGAAAGCAGTATGGTGATTCCTTAAAAAGTTGGAAATAGAAATACCATTTGATCCAGCCATTCCATTACTAGGTATATATCCTAAAGAAATGACAGCCATGACAAGAACAGACATATTCATACCCATGTTCATTGTAGCACTGTATACAATAGCCAAAAGACAAAAACAACCTAAGTGTCCATCAACTGAGGAATGGATAATCAAACTATGGTACATACACACAATGGAATACTGTGCAATGCTACAGAATAATGTGGAATCTGCAAAACACCACATAACGTGGATGAACTTGGAGGACATTTTGCTTAGTGAAATAAGTCAATCATAGGAGAGATATTGTATTAGTCCATTATTGTAAAAGTCAAGGAATGGTTTATATATGTAAGGAAATTTTCTTTGTTGGTTACCAGGGGTGGGAGGGGAGGGAAGGGAACACTGTTAGATAGGTAGAGTTAAATATTGCTTTGGGTGAAGAGATGGGCAATGTACCAAATGTGATTTATCAAATGGTGGTATAGAGAAAGAGGAAGACAGAGTGAGGTATATGGGAGGTACAGACAACAAATATGAACCCTTTTGCACATACAGAACTTCATTGTCAGTGAAGGCAAATGTGGGTATACAGGGGTGGATAGTTAAATGGGCAGGCTGAACTATTAGGTATGTCTATGCAGCTGGATATGTACCCAAGACCATGTATAGGGTTGGCAGACAATTGTTCTACAATTGTATTTGTATGTTCTGTAAGAATTCCCAGGTGTATAGTAGGGCTGACAAGGGAAAAGTTTGTAGTCATTCCTTGGTCACAGCCAGCTACCTAGAGGGATTGAGTAGTTGAACCTGTGGGCTCGGGACCATAGTTGCAGAGGATATCAAGCTCAATTGGCATAACATACTATACAAAACATCGTTCCACTTCCTACTTTGGTGAGGAGTGACTGGGATCGTAAAAGCTTGCAAGCAGCCATCTAGATGTAACAATGGGTCTCTCCTGGTCCAAAGCAAAGAAGAATGAAGAAAACAAAAGATTAATGGAAGCAAATAGTCCTCATGACTGGTACATCATGCAATCCTCAGCCTGTACGACTATGAGACCAGAAGAACTAGATGGTGCCCAGCTACCATTGTCAACCACTCAGAGGGGTATCTATGGAGGAGATCCTGAATAAAGAGAGAGAACAATGTGGAACAAAAAATAATTTGGAAAAAAAAAATGAGACCGACTTGCTGGTCTGATAGAGACTGGTGGAACCACTGAGACTATGGTCCTTAGCTGTCCTTCAGGTCTGGAATTGAACCCACACGTGGGGCTTCCAGACAAACAAAAGACAGGCATAGGAGTTGAACACGTACTTGAGGTAGATAAACTTTTGGAGAGGACAATCATGGGAGAAAGAAGGACTGTTTATGCACAGGGAGACAGTTTAGGGGGCAGGAGTGCATGGAGGGATGGACACAGAGAATAGGTAATTATCTGCAGGAAGTGGGAGGGGAGCTGTTGCATTAGGGAAATTGTAGTCAATGTCATGAGACAATGTGTGTGTGAACTGCTTTAAGGAAAGTTAATTTTCTCTGTAAATTTTCAGCCAAAACACACACACACACACACATACACACACAAAAAAAGTTTCTATTTTTATTTTTTAAGCTAACAGTTTGAAGAACTTGCTAATAGACATGCATAACATTATTATACATTATAGTATTTGCCATTCAGAATAATTCTATAAAGTTGTTGTTGTCTGTTCCAACTCATAGCAATCCTATATGCAACAGAATGAACACTGCCTGGTCTTGAGCCATCCTCATAATCATTGCTAACCCAGGTGTATAATAGAGTGTCCAGTGTTGCATCCATGGTGTAAGTCCATCTCTTGTGGGTCTTCCACTTTTTTTACTGACCCTCTACTTTACCAAGCATGGTATGTTTCTCCATGGACTGGTCCCTTCTGATAACATGACTAAAGTATGAGAAACAAGACTGACTGCATCCTCACTTCTAAGGAGCATTCTGGCTACACTCTTCCAAGACACTTCTTGGAAATGTTTGCTCACTTTTCTGGCAGTCCCTCATATTTTCAATATTCTTTGCCAGTACCACAATTGAAGTATATTCATTCTTCTGTCTTCTTACCCATTGTCCACCTTTCACATATAGATGAGGCTATTGAAGATTCCATGGCTTGGGTCAGGTATACTTTAGTCTTCAAAGTGATAGCTTTGCTCTTTAACACTTTAAAGAGGTCCTTTGCAGTAGATTTTCCCATGCCATGTCATTTGATTTCTGGACTGCTGCTTCCATTGGTGTCGATTGTGGATCTAAGTAAAATGAAATTCTATAAAGTAGATACTATTGTAATTGCCATGTTATAGATGAAGAAGTGGAGGCTTAGTGATGTTAAGATTGTCTATGGCTACAGGGATTGTAAAGGATAGAAAATCTTAAGCTAGGCAACACTCATCACAGTGCTACATTAAAGGAATTGGAGAGCACATTACATAAGCTTGTTAATTTTTAAGATCCAAAATGTGGTTATATGCTTGGTAAGAAGGTTGTCTTCTGTTGTTGATTTGCATGCAGGTAAACACAGAATCAGAGCTGACGTATCAAGATGATGGAAGAGAGAAAGAAAGAGTCTACAATATGTGATAAAAGGAATAATCATTATCTACTATACCCAAAATATTTTCCTTAAAGTCTGGTCCCAGATTGGCTGAAGTTCCCACTATGAATCCATCTTCTGGGTAAAAGCGATCATTATATTGTCTTGACATGTGTATTGTAAACTATGTGGTGCAACTAATTAGTTACTTTTATACTTAAAATACAGGATTTAAAAAATTATTTCTTTTTTTTTACTTTAATTTTTAGAGAAGGCCCTCATACATTTGTCTTTGTATGATACTGTGTGTTGTTATGATGCTAGAAGCTATGTCACCAGTATTTCGGATGCCATAAAGGCCATCCATGATGGACAGGATTCAGTGGAGCTTCTAGAGTAAGACAGACTTGGGAAAAAAAATCTGTTTATTTATTTTCAAAAATTAGCCATGGAAAAGTTTATGAATCACAGAACATCACCTGACTCACTTTCTTTAGACACGTTATCAGAAGGGGTCAATTACTGGAGGAGAGCATGATGTTTGGTGATGTAGAAGACTGGTGAGCAAAAGGGAGACCCTTGATGACATGGATTAGCACAAAAGCCACAACAATGACCTCAACCATGCCAGAAGTCATGAAGATGATTCAGGGCAGTGCAAAATGTCCTTCCATTGTTTACAAGTTCAGTATGAGTTAAAGTAAATCCAGTGGAAATTACCTATGTTTCTATTATTTATCTTTTAGGAAAAAAATTTAAATGTTTAGTATGTACACACAGAAAATTATAGCAAACATATGCATATAGTTTAAAAAATAAAATGAATTTTCATGTAATAACCATCTTGTTAAGAAATAGAGCATTTTTGTTCAAAAGTCTACATATTTACTTCTGGAAATATTTACTTCCAGCTTCTCTTACAACAGAGCATCTCTTCATGTATTTAGAATATTATTTAGATGATTTGTTTAGAATTAAATATCTGAATTTGCAGGGGTTTTGAGATCTGTAGATGATGCTTAAAGAATCCAAAAAGAGTCAGGGTCTTGCCCAAAGGTCAGACCAGTAGTACCTGAATTGACCATGACTGACAGAAGTTTTCTTTCTCTAAACCATGATGGAGAGACTCTCAAATCTGAAGTTTTCAGTGTCAGTGCTATTTTAAGGATTGGTATCCATTAGCATAATTTTGCCATTATTTTATTGTTCTTCACTTTACCCTCTATATATCTATCCCTAAACATTATATAATTTTTAATTGTGCTTCCTTATTTTTACTTTATGCTAAAGTATTTGTTTTGTGTACATTACAGCATATGTGAGTTGCTCATTTTTGTAACTTATCTATGTTGAACTGTAACATCAGTTTGTTCATTTTCATAGTTATAAAATATCCCAATGTATGCCTCAATTGATTTATCCAGTCTAGAGCTGATAGATGAATATTTCAAGTCATTTTACTGAAATATAATTTATGTACAGTGACATACACAAAACTAAAGTGACATGGGTCAATGCTTTTTTTTTTTTTTCAGTGTTCCCTCCCCTCTGTTTTCACCCCTGGTAACCAATAAAGCATTGTGGCTAAGACACTTGCCTGCTAACCAGATGGCTGGCGGTTCAAACCCACCAGCCACTCCTCGGAAGGAAGGTTGGGCAATCCTACTTCCATAGTGATACTGCCTCGGAAACCCAAGGAGGGGTCGCTATGAGTCGGGGCTGACTCAACGGCACATAACAACAACAACAAAAACCAATAAAGAATGTTTCTTTCAATATATAAGACTTTCCTTGACCTTTTACAATAATGAACTAATACTATATTTGTACTGTGATTAACTTATTTCACTCAGCATAATGAAGACAAAGTAAATTATTAAAATGAAATGTGGAAAGGCCTGGAGTTAGAAAATCAAAAGGGAAGGACACAGTACATTTCTCAAGCTAAAAGAACTAAGGAAAAAAAAAAAAAAAAAAGATTAAGCCTCAAGTTACAATATTGAAATATTCTATGGATAATATATTGAATGATGCAGGAAACATCAAAAGAAGATAAAAGATGAATACATAGAGTCACAATCCCAAAAATAATAGATTGATGTTCATTCATTTCAGGAAGTGGCATATGATCAAGAACCATGGTATTGAAGGATGAAGTCAAAGCTACACTGAAGGAATTTGTGAAAAACAAGGCTTCAAGAATTAATGGAGGAGTTCCGGCAAGATGGTGGACAAGGCAGAAAGACTGCACAGACCCTCTTCAACAAAGAAAAGAGAAACCAATTAACACAGAAGATAATCTTGAATCCCTGCACCTTGAAGGGAAGGATATAGAAGTGGACTAAACCCCAAGTAGCAGAAAATTTGCATGAAAATACCAAAGAAGGAGACATACGGAGCTGCAGTCTGGCAGCGATCCTGAGCGATCCTGATGGCAGAGACAGCTTGTAGATTCCTGAGTGGTGGTAGGACCTAAGAATTAATATAAAAATCCTGCTAGCCAGGGACTGCATGGAGGACTGTGCACAGTGGCTGAGGAACAAATGGAGAAGGTGAAGAGAAAGGTGGGATGAACTGTGGACTTTTGCCAGTCCAGAAGGCACTGCCATTTTGAAGGTTTAAAAAGTGGCTTGACTATTTTGGATATTTAAAGAGAGAGCACTCTTGCAGATTCCCAGGGCTTAAGAACACGTTCTGCTTTCCAGCAACCCCAAGGACACTTGGGACCTGCAAGACTGAAAAGGTATGACATTCCTCTTGTTACTTTTATAACCCACACCCACTTGTTGAAAGGAGGTGTGGCCATCCACTACTCCTACCTACCTTCTGGGCCTACAGGAACTCCATCACAGTCTGTGTGCTCAGACGGAGCCTGGGTGCCCTGACCTGTCCTCCACTGATTTTTTTCTTTTCTTTTTTTTTTTTTTTATTTAATCCTATTTATTTCTTTTTCACTTTCTTTTTTCTGGTGATTAGTTTGCTTGTATTTGTCTGTTCTAAAACAACTATTATTAATACTTTTGTCCTTTTTATGATTATTCTTTATTTTCCCCTACCAGGTCCTAGTTTGAAGCATTTTTTCTTTTCCCTGTGCCTGGTTGAAATTTTTTATAATTTAAGGTAGTTTTTTTTTTTTTCCTGCCTTTTTTCTTGTGATTAACCTCATTCCTTGTTTTTTTTTTTTTTTTTTTTTTTTTTCTTTTTTTTCCCATTTTTCTTTCTTCATTTATTATTCTCCTTCCCTACTTTTCTTTCTTAATGCCCTATCCCCAGATATTGCAGGTTTTCTTGTTTTTTCATCTTTTTTTTCCCTTTTTTCTTTTTTTGGTTACTGTCCCTGTGTGATTACATGGTGTGTTTTTCATCCATGGGCTTTTA
>NW_006921918.1:2310001-2310823 GCF_000298275.1 Orycteropus afer afer
ATAGAATTGAGAACCCAGAAATAGATCCATCGACCTATAGTCAGCCAATCTTTGGTAAAGGCCCAAAATCCATTAAATGGTGAAGAGAATGTTTGTTTAATAAATGGTACTGGCAAAACTGGAGATCCATTTTCAGAAAAATGAAACAAGATCTGTACCTCACACCAATACTCAAAAACAAACTCCAGACGGATCAAAGCCTTAAATGTGAAACCTAAAACTATACAGTTCCTCAAGGAAAATTTAGGGTCAAATTTAAGGGCCCTTATATATGGCATAAATAGATTATCAAGCATAATTCAAAATGCACCAACAGCAGAAGAGAAACCAGATGTTTGTGACCTTCTAAAAATTAAATTTTTATGTGCTTCGAAAGATTTCTCCAAAACAGTCAAAAGAGAACCTACAGATTGGGAAAAAATATTTGGTAATAACGTATCTGACAAGGGACTTATCTCTAGAATTTATAGATAACTCCAATACCTCAATTAAAAAAAGACAAACAATCCAATTAAAAATGGTCAGAAGACATGAATAGACACTTCACCAAGGAGGATATTCCAGCGGCCAATAAACCTTTGAGGAAATGCTCAAGATCAGTAACTATTAGAGAGATGCAAATTAAAACAACAATGAAATACCATCTTGCTCCAGCACTAGTAGCAAAGTTCAATAAGACAGAAAATACAAATGCTGGTGAGGTTGTGGAGAGATTGAGACTCTCATATACTGCTGGTGGGACTGCAAAATGGTACAACCATTGTGGAAAGCAGTATGGCTATTCCTTCAAAAGGTGGAATTAGAAATACCATTTGACCCAGC
>NW_006921918.1:2312191-2317152 GCF_000298275.1 Orycteropus afer afer
AGATACACTCCTTGGAGAGAAAAATCATGGGAGAAAGAAGGGCTGCTTATGCACAGGGAGACAGCTCAGGGCGCAGGAGAGTATGGAGGGATGGTCCCTGGGAAGAGGTAACTATGGGGAGGAAGTGGGACGGGAGCTGTTGCATTGTGGTAAACTATGGTCAATGACATGAGACAAAGTATATGTGACCTGCTATATGGAAAGTGAATTTGCTCTGTAAATCTTCACCCAAATACCAATAAAAAAAAAGAAAGAAAGAAAGAAAAAAAAGTCTGAATGTAAAAAAAAAAAAAAAAGAAAAAAGCAATTGATGGAATACCCACTGAGATGTTTCAACAAAAAATACTGCAGTGAAGGCACTCTCACCGCTATGCCAAGAGAATGGAAAGACAGCTACATGACCAACTTACTGGAAGAGATCCATATTTGTACCCATTCCAAAGAAAGGTAATCCCACAGAATGTGGAAATTATCAAACAATATAATTAGTGTCACATGTAAGTAAAATCTTATTGAAGATATTTCAAAAATGGTTGGAGCAGTATACTGATAGAGAACTTCCAGAAATGCAAACTAGATTCAGAAGAGGACATGGAACAAGGGATATCATAGCTGATGTCAGATGGATCTTGGTTGAAAGCAAAGAATACCAGAAAGATGTTTATTTGTGTTTATTGACTATGCAAAACCATTTGATTTTGTGGATCCTAACAAATTATGGATAACATTGAGAAGAATGGGAATTTCAGAACATTTGATTTTACCCATGAGGAACCTGTACATAGACAAGAAATCTGTTCTTTGAACAGAACAAAAGGGATACTGCATGGTTTAAAATCAGGAAGTGAGTGCATTAGGATTGTATCCTTTCACCACACTTATTCCATCTGTATTATAAGCAGATAATCTGAGAAGCTAAACTTTATGAAGAAGAGTGTGACATCAGGATAGGAGGAAGACTCATTAACAGCTTGTGTTATGCAGATGACACAACTTTACTTGCTGAAAATGAGGATGATTTGAAGCTCTTACTGATGTAGATTGAAGACTACAGTCTGCAGTATGGATTCCACCTCAATATAAAGAAAATGAAAATCCTTACAACTAGACCCATAGGCAGGATCATGATAAAAGGAGAAAAGATTGAAGTTGTCAAAGACTTCATATTACTTAGTTTTACAATCAACACCAATGGAAGCAGCAGTCAAGACATCAGAAGACATATTGCTTTTGGCAAATCTGCTGCAAAAGACCTCTTTAAAGTACTAAAGAGCAAAGATGTCTCCTTGAAGACTAAGGTATGCCTAAACCAAGCCATGGTATGTTCAGTCACCTCATATGCATGTGAGAGGTAGACAATGAACAAGGAAGACTGAAGAAGAGTTGATGCTTTTGAGTTGTGGTGTTGGCTAAGAATATTGAGAGTACCATGGACTGCCAGAAGAACTAACAAATCTGTCCTGGAAGAAGTGCAACTGGGATCCTCCATGGAAGAAAAAATGGCCAGACTTCGTCTCACTTATTTTGGTCATGTTGTCATAAGGGACCATTCTCTGGAGAAAGATGTCATGGTTGGTAAAAAAAAAAAAAAAAAAAAAAATCCATCAATGAGATGGATTGACATAGTGGCTACAATGATAGGCTTGGTGATAGTAGGGATCGTGAGGATGGCACAAGATGGGCAGTGTTTCTTTCCGTTGTGCATAAGGGTCCTATGAGTTGGAGATGACTTGATGACATTTAACAACATCAACAAGATTACCTGTGGAAGGAATTTTTTTGTTGGTTACCAAGGATGGGAGAGGAGGAGAGGGAAAATAAAGATATAATAAAAGTATTGAGGTGGTTGTGGAGAGTAAAAATAAAGAAGCATACTAACTATAACTTTAAAAAAGGCTGATAAATTTAACAGTGCATGCATTGATTTGCCAACAGTATATAAACTACATTGTTAAACATTATATAGTGACTCCCTTGTGTATGATCATTAGAGACGGAGAGAGGAAAAAGAACCAATGTTTATGAGTTCTTTGTCTCATCCAGAAACTATATGTATGCTATTTAATTTAACCCCTCCAATAATTTTAAGGTTTGAAAACTATTATTTTTTTATTTGAAATGTGAAAATTGAATTAAGAAAAAACCTAAATCATAAGATAGCAAATATTGAAAGTAGCATTTGATCCTGGTCAGTCTAAGATATTCAGGCTTTTCCACTCCGCAGTGTTACTACTTACTCTCCACCACCACATACTCTCCCGTTTTCTGTAATTGGGCACCCAGGAAAGTCAGTATATCATATTGGAAAGAGTGTGAGCTTTGGAATCAGAGTACTGTAGTAGTTTTATTTGAAGCATACCATTTACTAACTGTATGACATTGGAGAAACTGTTCAACCATTCTTAATCAGTAAAATGATGCCATTAATAACTTCCAAAGAGGATTTTTTGTGTCTGTGCAGAAAGAGTGATAATTATAAAATACTTAGCAGTTTCCACTACAAGCTATATTAAAAAAAAAAAAAAAAAAAAAAAACTGTTGAATATAAATTTTGGTTATTTTTTTAGTTGAATCTCATTTTCTTCATCTGTGTCATATAATTTATAGAATCATTGTATGGTAAAATAAGATGATTGATTAAAATACATATAAAAATGGAAAAGCATTTTACCAGTCAGAGTTCACTGCAGGAGATCGAAGTCATTCTCTACATTTTAAGCAGGAAGGATTTTGTTGTTGTTGTTAGCTGCAAGTCAGGCCCCAACACATTACCCCTCACACAATGGAATGAAATGCTGTCTGGTCCTGTTCCATTCATATGATCCATTGTGGATCATACTGTGCGATTCAATGAACATTCACTGGCTAATTTGAAGAAGCATGTCTGTCTTCGTAGTCCATCTTAATCTGGAAGCTCTTTTGATACTTGTTCAGCATCAAAGCAACATGGAAGTCTCCACTGAATGATGGGTGGTGGTTTTACATGAATGGAACCCAGATCTCCCAAAAATGGAAGGTGATTTACTGGACCATACTGGACCATTCCTGTCCCTGAAAAGAAATTTAACACAGCATCCTTGAATGTTCACAAAATTTTTGGAAAGTCTTGATAAGAAATGAATTTTCACTTCTATCACAGATCTAGTAGCCACAGAGTTGCTTTAATAACAGCTGATGTTATGACTGATATTGATGCTGTGTCTGTTACAATTAGTTCTTGACATCATTAAACTGTTACACAAAATTGTAATACAGTCTCGCCACTCCACACGTATGCCTCCATGACCACATTTTCCAGAAGAAATATCAGCAGGAAGATGTCTTTACAGCTAGCACCAGAAGCGATGTTTGGAAAAGCCTAAACACAGTAAAAGACAAGAAATCGATCATACATTAGTAAGGTAAATCTTTGGTAGACAGAAGAAAGCTACTATTTTTTTAAGCTACTTTTGTCAAACACAACCTTAAAAGAAAGCTATTTGAAGTCATCATTCATTGTACTTCTATCACTTCTCCAAACTCCTGATAGGTGTGTTTCTATGTTGACCACAGTGAAAAGTTGAATTTTCAATTATTCATACCTCTATACACTATTTGCAATATTCTGTATGTTGTTATATTGCAAAATCACAAATAAGATTTAAGCAAACCATAACTATTTTTTGAAAGTTACTCTTGCCATTCATTGGTCTGTTTCTTTTCCTAATTCAATCAGAAATAATTATTCTGTCCTACTATTTGTGATTATGATTTCATTTTTAAAGAGGAAGTCTAAAAGGTCTTCCTGACACCTTTTACTTGTAGCTCTGATGATATTTCTTTCTCTTTATGTGATTATATTTTTAACGTAGACATCCTGGAAATTCACAACAACGACAGACATTTCAAGTTTGCAATTTAGCTTGGTAATAATATCACAAGGTAATAACGCTTGGTATTTTCAGCTATTGTTCTATTTTTATGGTATTTAAATAATCAGAAGTACAGTTCTCTCTTGGTTAGGATTTCTGAGACCAAAAAGACATACGATCAGTGAATATATTTTTCTTGTGACAAAATATGTCTTATCTGGGTATAGATGCTTGTTCTTTATTATATCTATCTAGATATAATAGGAAGTGAGATTCAAATAAAAAAATATAAAGTAAATATTTTGAGAAAAATAATCCAGGATGAATTTTAATATCATTTGCATTATTTAAACAATTTTTTTTTTAATTTTCATTCTTTCATTTTGGTTATATATTACTCTTCCTGCAACTCTAACACAGAAAATATTTCTTTTTTTTTTTTTTTAAGCTTTTCATTGTAATTTGGGTGAAAGTTTACAGAGAAAATTATTCTTTCAATGGTTCATACATGTTTTGTTTTATGACTAATTGCAATCCCACCATGGAACTGGATTCTAGTCACTTCCTCCCTAGGATCACCATTTCCCTTTGTCCTTCTTTCCTATCTATTTCTGCTTTCTGAACTTTATCTTTTGATCTATGCTGCCCTTTTGATCTCCTTTGGTTGGTTGTTCTAAGAAATGGGTACCTCCCTGGTGTTACTGTTCACTTTATAGGCCTATCTATCATTTGGATAAAGTTGAACCATGGGGTGAGTTCAGTTCCAGGCTTGAAGGTTATCTAAGAGCTATTGTCTTGGGGGTTCCACTGGTCTCTAGTAGATCATTAAGCCCAGTCTTTTTATTATTATTATTTTCAGATGCTTTTATTATTATTTATTATTATTTTTTTCCTACGTTTTCTACCATTATATTCAGGATCTCCTATTGTGATCTTGTTCAGAGTGGTTGGCTGTGGAAGATGAACATCAACTGGTTCTTCTGGTCTCGGTATTGTGGAGGCTGAGGTTCGTGTGGTCCACTAACCCCTAGGACTAATTCTTTCCATGTTTCTTTGATTTTCTTCACTCTCTTTGCTCCAGACAAGAAGAGACCAATAGCTCACCTTAGA
>NW_006921918.1:2320204-2332522 GCF_000298275.1 Orycteropus afer afer
GTTTAGTCCACTTCTGTATCCTTCCCTTCAAGGCTCAGGGGTCCAAGATTATCTTCTGTGTCTGTGTTAATTGGTTTCTCTTTTCTTTGTTGAAGAGGGTCTGTGCAGTCTTTCTGCCTATTCTGCCATCTTGCCGCCTATATCCCCAATCCCAAATTTTTACGACCCCAGTTGCTGCTACTCACAAAGTAGAATGTAGAACATTATCTTTGTGGACTATGCCATGCAAACTGAAACTCCTTTTAAAGATGTCTTTGCAGCCACCTAAGCTGTTAGCTCAACTACAATTACATATAATGGTTATTAATTTTGTGTTATTAAAAAGAGATATGTGTTATATAATAACATCAGGCAGCAGTTCAACTTTGCTGAATAATCTTTCCCTGTTTCCCTAGTAAATCCACTCTTCCACACTGTGACATGAATAGCTCAACTTTCTCCTCTCTCACAACTCAAACCCCTCATTCCTTCATTCAATAGTATATTAACAACTAAAGCTCACATTTTCATTAAAAAGATACAAGTAGGAGAGCACTAACTCAACTTTCCAGTATCAAATTAATCAAATTACTGACATTTTACCATATCCATATTGAAGATGCCTTCTGAAATTATGTGTACTCTCACTTTTACTCAAAATTTGTGATTGTAATCTTGCCCTTTTTCCTCCTCTGATGTCTCTCCTCTTCCTTTTTGTAATCATTATAGCTATCATTGTCATTATCATCATCATTAGCTATTACGTTCATTTTAACAGCTATTGTTTGATAGTTTGATATAGGTCAGACACTATACAAGGCACATATATGCACATGTCAAAACTCATGCACACACATAAATATTTATTTTTAATTTAATATATATGAATAAAATACATGCAAACAAAATCATACTCACTGCCATTGAATTGATTCTGACTCATAGTGACCACTGTTGGTTTATCAAGGCTGTGATCTTTACAGAAACAGATTGCCTCATCTTTCATCCACGGAGTGACTGATGGGTTCAAATAACCTATTTGATTAGCAGCCAAATTCTTTAACTACTACAACACTAGAGCTACATTAAAATACATATATGTAATATACACACACCTAAAACTAACATATACATATATAATATTGGAGTTCCTGGGTAGAGCAGAAAAATAACATGTTTGACTGCTATCCAAAAGGTTCAAGGCCCAAGTCCATCCAGAGGCATCTTGGAAAAAAAAAAAAAAAAAACAGCTAGCAATATGCTTCCAAAATATCAGCCATTGAAAACCCTGGGAAACACAGCTCTACTCTGATTCACATGAGGTCTCCATGAGTCAGAACCAAGGGAATGACAAATTTTCAAAAACTATGTGATGATAAATATACTTCATTAAATAATTTTGCTTGATCTCCTGATTCTAAATAATACAGATATTCTGATACTATAAAAACATCTCTAATTCCAATCTCTTACATAATTTCAAGAGTTATATACATCAGCCTATTGGAAACATGGGTATTTAATATTATTTATATATCCAAAGCAGACCTAAAAATTTCCCCTTCTTCAGTTCTGCTCCATACCTTTTCTTCTCCTTATCAGTAAATTATCTCATACAGTTACTTACACAAAAGACTTAGGAATTATCTCTGATTTTTCTCTTTCTTGTGAAACCTGTATCTAGTCTATAGTACAGTCAACTAGATGTCCAAATGCATATTGGATATCCCCCCTCAGCCATTTCTGCTACAGTGTCAACTGTAGTACTTACGATAACAGTCTCCTCATCATTCTCCTTGCTCATATTTTCATACTATGTCCTTACAGACTTTATTCTCCACGGAATATCTGAGAGATTTTTTTGAAATATGTGCTTAACTATATATTTTTTCCCATTAAACCCTTCAGTAGCTTACCATCTCAATTTGAGTAAAAACTAAATGTCTTATTCGAGAGGAAAGGCCCATCAAAATCTTCATGTTAAACATTAAGACTGTGGTTGGCATTTAATAACTGTTCAGTGAAAGTTAGAACTGCTGCTGTTGTTTTCACCAGTACTGTTCTATCCCTGCATACTTTCTACCACATTCTGTGTATTTTGATCTTTTCTGGCCACATTAGCTTGCCCTCTGCACTCCTGGTCCTGGATGTCTTTCAAGGATCTTTCCATATCTTCTCTTCCTTCTTCCCTGTTTCTGGGCCTCACCATAAAGCCCACCTCCACAGAAAGTCTTCTCTCTGCTCTTGCCATTCATCCTTTATCTTGTTATATGTTGTATTTTAACAATAACACTTCCCACTATTGAGATGCTGCTGTTTATCAATTACTTAATGTGTTACTTGCCTTTCTTCCTTGAGGAAAATATGAGCTTCCTGAGAGCAGGACTTTGTAGAGTGGTTGCAGTATTAAACAGGACTGAGTCTTACTCTGCTCTCCTAACAATGATGATGAAAAAAACATTATGCATAACTAGAATTTGATTTCTTGTTTGGTCTCACATCTTCTTTCAAACAGCTCCTCTGTAAAAGACCTTCAATTTTTTCATTGAATTTCCCTAAAAAGGATTTCTCATAACAAGAAGAAATATTGTTTCCTCTTGATTATGAGATTCTAGAATGTGCAATATTTTGTTTGATCCTCTCATTTGAAATTAACTTAATGGCAGTGGGTCAGCTGCTGGGATCCAGGTGCGGAGAGGGAAATCAGGCACACCCAAAGCAGCAGTTAAGGAGAGCAGGAAAAAGGGGATTAAAAGCCAGGAACTCAGACAGAGGAGCAGTCAGCTGCAGGAATCCAGGTGAGGAGAGGAACTCAGGCATGCACAAAGCATCAGGGTGGGAGAGTGGGAGAAAGGGGATTAAAAGGCCTAGGAAACTGGACAGGAGGAGTCAGCCGCAGGGACCCAGGTAAGGGTGGTGCAAGAGGTTTCCAACAGGGAGACAAACTTGTTTGTCAGTTTGTCCTACTGTGGTGATGTGTTGATGTGAGCTTTGAGGCTGAGCCACTGGTGTTTCTAACCCAGCGGGATGCACATGGTGCACAGGTTTCAGCCCAGCTTACAGACTGAGACAGACTAGGAAGTAGGAGGAGGCCATCCACTTCTCAAATAATTGGTCAGGGAAAACCTTATGAATAGCAAAGAAACACTGTTTGATACATTACTGCACAACTTTATGAATAGTCCAGATAGGTTAGAAGGCTCTCAAAATAGGACTGGGAAAGATCTGCATCATCTGAATAAACCCAGCCTTACTCCTATGGATAAGGTAAAGCTTTCAAGACCTCCATTTGTTTATGTGGCACAACTCAAATTGAAGAGAAACAGCTGCAGACATCCACGAATCATTGGAACATAATACCCATACACCTACAAGGAAGACCCGTTAATATGAATATTATTCAAATTTATGCACCAACCACCAAAGCCAAACATGAGGAAATTGAAAAATTTTATCACCTTCTGCAGGCTGAAATTGACCGAACATGCAATCAGGATGTGTTAATTATCACTGGTGGCTGGAATGCAAAAGTTGGAAACAAAGAAGAATCACTGGTAGTTGGAAAATTTGGCCTTGGCAACAGAAATAATGCTGGAACTCGCATGGTAGAATTTTGCAAGACCAACCACTTGTTCATTGCAAACACCTTTTTTCAACAGCACAAACAGTAGCTCTACACGTGGACTTCACCAGATGGAACACACGGGAATCAGATTGACTACATGTATGGCAAGAGGCGGGGGAAAATCTCAATATGTTCAGCCAAAACCAGGCCAGGAGCAGATTGTAGAACAGACCATCAATTGCTCATATGCAAGTTCAACTTGAAGTTGAAGTCAATTAAAATAAGTCCAAGAGAGCTAAAATATGATATTGAATATATCCCTCCTGAATTTAGAGACCATCTAAAGTATAGATTTGATGCACTGAACACCAACGACTGAAAACCAGAAGAATTGGGGGAGGATATCAAGAACATTATCCATGAAGAAAGCTAGAGATCACTAAAAAGATGAGAAAGGAAGAGAAGACCAAAATGGATGACAGAAGAGACTCTGAAACTTGCCCTTGAGTGGAGAGAAGCTAAAGCCAATGGAAGAAATGACAAGATAAAAGAGCTGAACAGAAGATTTCAAAGAACAGCTCAAGAAAACAAAACCAATTACTATAATGAAATGTGCAAAGATCTGGAGTTTGAAAACCAAAAGGGAAGAATGTGCTCAGCATTTCTCAAGCTGAACGAAATGAAGAAAAAATTTAAGGCTCGAGTTGCAATATTGAGAGGTTCTATGGGCAAAATATTGAATGATGCAGGAAACATCAAGTGAAGATGGCAGGAATACACAGAATCACTGTACCAAAAGGAACTGATTGATCTTCATCCATTTCAGGAAGTGGCATATGATCTGGAACCAATAGTACTGAAGGAGGAAGTCAAAGCTACAATGAAAAAATTGGTGAAGAACAAGGCTCCAGTAATTGACTGAACACCCATTGAGATATTTCAACAAACGGATGCCCCATTGGAGGCACTCACTCAGTTATGCCAAGAGATTTGGAAGACAGCTACCTGGCCAACTGACTGGAAGAGATTCATATTTGTACCCATTCCAAAGAAAGGTGATCGCACAGAATGTATATAGATATAGAACAATATCATTAATATCACACACAAGTAAGATCTTACTGAGGATAATTCAAAAACGGGTTGCAGCAGTATATTGACAGAGAACTTCCAGAGGTGCAAGCTGGATTCGAAAAGGACGTGGAACAAGGGAAATCATAGCTGTTTTCAGATGGATCTTGGCTCAAGGCAAAGAATACCAGAAAGATATCTACTTGTGTTTTATTGACTATGCAAAGGCATTTGATTGTGTGGATCATGAAAAAGTATGGATAACATTGGAAGAATGGGAATTCCCAAGCACTTGATTGTACTCATGAACAAACTTTAACTTGACCAGGAGGCTGTCATTCAAATGGAACAAGGGGACACTGCATAGTTTAAAATCAGGAAGGGAATGTGTCAGGGTTGTATCCTTTTCCCATACTTATGCAATCTATATGCTGAGCAAATAATCCGAGAAGCTGGACTATATGAAGAAAAATGTGGCATCAGGATTGGAGGAAGAATCATTAACAGCCTGAGATACACAGATGATAAAACTTTGCTTGCTGAAAGTGAGGATGACTTAAGGCACCTACTGTTGAAAGTTGAAGAATACAATCTGCAGTTTGGATTATGTCTCAATATAAAAAAAACAAAAATCCTCACAACTGGACCAATGAGCAGCATCACAATAAATGGAGAGAAGATTGATGTTGTCAAAGAATTCACATTGCTTGGTTCTTCAATTGATGCCAATGGAAGCAGCAGTCAGGACATTAGATGACATGTAGCATTGGGAAGGTCAGCCATGAAAGAAGTGTTTCAAGTGCTGAGGAGCAAGGATATCTCCTTGAGGACTAAGGTGTGTCTGACAGAAGCCATATTTCCAATCGCCTCCTATGCATGTGAGAGCTGGACAATGAATAAGGAAGACAGTAAAAGAGTTGATGCTTTTGAGCTGTGGTGCTGGCGAAGAATGCTGAAAAGTACCATGGACTGCTAAAAGAACTAACTGATCTGTCCTGGTGGAAGTACACCCGAAATGCTCCTGGCAAGAATGGCCAGACTTCATGTCACCTATTTTGGTCATGTTGTCAGAAGGGACCATTCCCTCAAGAAGGATGTAATGCTTGGTAGGGTGGAGGGTCCACGAAAGAGGGGGAGGCCTTCAACGAGATGGATTGACATGGTGGCTGCGATGATGGCCTAAAGTATAGCAGGGATCATGGAGCTGGCGCTGGATCAGGCAGTATTTTGTGCTGCTGTGCATGGGGTCAGTATGAGTTGAAAACGACTCAACGTCACCTAGCAACAACAATGGGAATGGGTTTTTTGGTTCTTATTTGTATTGAAAATAAAATATTTGAATTTATTTCAAATTTTAGAAGTCATAATTGTTTTACTTCTGTAACAATTGGTGTATTCCACGCTTAAGCATGTCATTATTATATTGTCAGAGAAAACTTTATTTTTATCTTATACTATATAATTCACAAGGAATTATTCTGTTTAGTGTAATATATACTTAATATCAAATATTATTCAGAAATATTTTTCATGTACCAGAAACAATTAATATCTATGTTATTTAAGGTCATATTTTACACTTATTTCTTTATTGCAACATTCACTACAGAGCAATATGCCATTTGTTTTCTAAAATGTGATGGTTAGAATATCCTACAGATTTTATATGGGTATATTTTTTAAAAAATCAAGCTTATTCATGCAGTTATTAAACTGATAACAGTATAAAATTAGTCACTATCAAAAAATCTAATAAGTTATAAACTAGTTTCATATTTATATTATAGAATAAATACAACTTTATGGAAATTGTAATATAAGGTTAATTTCAAGACTTTGTTGAAATGTAAATTATGACACAATGTACATTTTTCATTAGCTTCAATTGTTACTGTTGTTACTATGCGCCATCCAGTAAGATTAGACACTTGAAATGCAAGAGGATTGTGCAAACATCTTTTTGGACTGTTTGCTTACTAGAGCAGGCATGGCACTTTCTTTAGGTTTCTTTTCTCTTTCACCCAAAATTTGAAAATGCAAACACCATCATCATAATTCTGAGCCATATAAAAATGCCTGTTGACTATTAATTTTTCTTACCTTTGTCTGTATAAAACATGTCTTTGAAAATCACAAAATGTTATGAAATGTATATATATATAAATAAAAGAATAAGGGGAAACAGATCAGTATATTTATATTTTCTCTTATTCTTTCCCCATGGAGAAAACAAACTCAATTTTATTTCCTTTGAATCTCCCATTGACCCTTTTGAAGTATAGTATTGTAACATGATAAAATTTGCCATATATTTTTATTGGTATTATAGAGCTGAGTATTTCATAAACATAAAGTTCATAGCATTATTTTCTAGTGGTTCAAAGCAGCTATTATAAAAAATAAAATTTTGTAGACACCATTTTTATTATCAAGACAAGAAAACAAATTTTTCTATTACCTAGCTCTATATTCTCACCTTGAGGATATTATTAGACTGAATAATTCAAGTTTTGACAAGACCTTGCAAAAAAGGAAATATTTCTCTTCCAAATAAAACAGCATAGCTATTTTTAAATGTTTGCTAAGATATACATTAGACATCAGAAGTTATAAAGATGGCAGAATAAGCAGACAAACTATGTAGACAGACCCTTTTCAACCAAGAAAAGGGGAACCAATTAATACAGATACAGAAGATAATCCTGGAGCCCTGAGCTTTGAAAGGAAGGATGCAGAAGTGGACTACACTCCAACTATTGGAAGAACCTTCACAAAAACACTGAAAAAGGAAACGTATGGAGCTGCAGTCTGCCAGCCCTCCTGATGGCATGGACAGCTTTGATTATGCCAAATGGTGTTAGGACCTGAGAATTAACCTAAAACTCAGTCAGGCTTGCCAGGGGCTGCACAGAATACTGCACTGGTGGCTGGTGACTAAAAGGGGAAGCAGCAGTGAAGAACATATGAAGAAATGCTCATGATCATTAGCCATTAGAGAGATGCAAATCAAAACAATGAGATACCATCTTGCCCCAACACTAGTAGCAAACCTCAGCAAGACAGAAAATAACAAATGCTGGCAAGGATGTGGAGAGACTGGGACTCTCATACACTGCTTGTGGAGCAGTTGAATAATACAACCACTGTGGAAGGCAATATGACCATTCTTTAAAAAGTTGGAATTAGAAATACCATTTGATCCAGCCATTCCATTACTAGGTATATCCTAAAGAAGTGAGAACCAGGACAAGAACAAATATAAGCACACCCATGTTCACTGCAGCGTTATTTACAATAGTCAAAAGATGGAAACAACCTAGGTGTCCATCAACAGAAGAATGGATAACCAAACTATGATACATACACATAATGGAATACTATGCAACCCTAAAGAATAATGTAGAATCTACAAAACACTGCATAATGTGGATGAACTTGGAGCACATTATGCTGAGTGAAAGACGTCAATCACAGGGGGACAAATATTGTCTGTTATTGTAAAAAGTCAAGGAAAGGTTTATACATGGAAGGAAATTTCCATTGTTGGTTACCAGGGGTGTGAGGGGAGTGGAGGGAATATTGTTAGATAAGTAGAGACAAGTTTGATTTGGGTGAAGAGAAGAGCAAAGTACCAAATGTGAGTGATCAACACAGTAGCAATGAGGAAGAGGAAGATATAGAGGTGCATGGGAACTGTGGACAACAGAGATGAACCCTTTTGCACATAAAGTACAACATTGTCAGTGAAATCAAACATTGGTGTACAGGGGATAGATGAGTGAACTATTAGGTATGTCTACAGAGGGAGGAGTGTGCCTAACACCATGTACCTATACACATAAAAATGTCTGTTGACTATTAATTTTTCTTACCTTTGTCTGTATAAAGCAAGTTGGCAGAAAATTTTTCTACAAAGGTATTTATATGTTCTGTGGTAATACCCAGGTATATAGTAGAGCTGAAAAGGGACAAGTTTGTAGTCACTTCTTGGCCACAGCCAGCTACACAGAGGGAGCAAGTAGTTGGACCTGTGGGCTCAGGACCATAGTCACAGCTCAATTGGCATAACGCACTACACAAATCATTTTTCCACCTCCTACTTTGGTGAGTAGTGGCTGGGATCTGGAAAGCTTGCAAGTGTCCACCTATATGCAATGATGTGTCTCTCCTGATCCAGAGCAAAGAAGAATGAAGAAAACCAAAGACACATGGAGACAATTAGTCCAAGTGACTGGTACACCATGTGATCCTCAGCCTAGGCGACTATGAAACCAGAAGAACTAGATGGCGCCAGGCTACCACTGCAACCACTCGGGCTGGGATCTCTGTAGAAGATCCTGGATAGAGTTGGAGAACAATGTGGAACAAAAGTCAAAATCATTAAAAAAAAAAGGACCAGATTTGCTGGTCTGATAGAGCCTGATGGAACCACTGGGACTATAGCCCCTAGTTGCCTTTCAGGTCTGGAATTCTGTGGCTTACAGCCAAGCAAAAGACAGGCATATGAACTGAACATTTACATTAAGTAGATACACTCCTTGGAAAGATCAGTCATGGGAGAATAGAAGGATGCACATGGAGACAGTTTGGGCAGCAGGAGTGCATGGGAGGGAAGGATACAGGGAAGAGGTAACTATGGGGAGGAAGTGGGAGGGAGCTATTGCATTGCACAAAGTGAACATGTGCTGCTGTATGGAAAGTGATTTCTCTGTAAACTTTCACCCAAATCACAATTAAAAAAAAAAAAAAATCTAAGTTATAATGGTAACAACTCAAACAGTCTCATAATCCACCCAACTCTTCTGTGCCTAACCTTATGAACATTAGGCTTTGAAAATAGTCCCTTAATAAATGGGTAGAACTTCCTTTAGAATGCAGATAAAATCACATAGCAGTGCTTAACTAGGAAAATTTTTAGTATGTGAATATTAGGCCACCAGTCTAACCAGATTGCTCTTTTAATGTGCTACATGATCTCTAAATTGTTGTCTATATTATTGAGTCACTATAACTGTCTGCGTGTTGGATATTAATTGATAACACTCTTAGGATAATTGCATTTAAACAAATCACTATATAATAAGTGATCATATTTATATAATACCATATACAGTAGTATTAAGTCTGGGTCATAAACCTATTTGGATAGTTCAAGAAAAAAAAGTTTATGACATGATAGTTATCACCTTAAATAATCTAGGTAATAACTAGTGTATGACTTGCCCTTGGAGCAGAGGGGAAAAAAGAAGAAAAGAAAAAATTACAATTTTTTGCTCCTCAAATGAAAATAAATCAATGTTATTATATTAAATGTTACTCTATTTTTTAGCCTCAATATAAATAGTTTTGGCATTATTGTAAGATTAAATTTAAGTTTTAAGCTCGAAACTTTTTCAACAAGTCCATGGTCATCCATCTTGAACTCCAAGCATGTAGGAAGACATAGGTAGTAGTATATTAAATCTGACAAATGACCTCCCATGTGCAAAGGAGGAAAGAAAGATTCATTCTCAGTGTTTGTAAGATCATTTTGATGAAGGAAAGGCTAATTGAGGATGACATACATTCTAAATCTAATTCAAATCAGCATTTTTACATGAAGACTCATCACATTTCCAATGGTACACGCTACCATAAAACAGCTTAGTAAAGACATTTTATATTTGATTCTTGGAGTTTTTTAAAATGCTTCATCAGAACTGACATTTTTAGTGGTAATGAGTTTCCAATCTCAGTATTAGCTGAAACTGGATACCTGTGGTATCTTATACCTTTTATTTAAAAAGAAGCATGTTTCTTCAGGATAATTAAGTCTTATGTTGCAAATAAAATTGCAACTAATATGCGATTATGCTTAGGAAACATGTGGGGAAAGTGCCAACACAGGTTTCTTACAGTAAAAGCAAATCACCTTGAAATAATTAAAATGTTAAATTATCCTGTGGCATTCAAAAATAATCATATTCTAAGACGAAGAGCACTACTGTTGTTTTTTTAAATGAAAAGGTTATTGCTAACTCTTTCCTTTTGAAATGCTCCAAAATCACCATTAATATTATCTTATTAATATAGCTTTAACTGCTCAACTCTATAAAATGATCACTTCATCTTTTAGCTAATAAGTAGTTTTGTTAATTCTGCAAATTTCTTATTATGGATGTCATTTGTTAACAGTCAGGATCATTTAGATTTTATACTAGGATAAAATTGAATTTTGACTATATTTGTACAATAAGAATTCAATACATGAACAGCCACCACTTACTAATAGATTGGGAAGAAATAATATTCAGGAGTTGCTACCTTTGAGACTATATACTATATGTCATTCGTTATAATTAAATTTCTAAACACATATTTACATGCAAGTCAATGGTTGTAAACATGTCATAAAAAGATAATCAGCATGGCCTGTGTATGGTACTATATTTATAGCTATATCATGGTCATTTGAATTTCTTCCAAAAGTAAAACAAAAAGTATTTTTTTGTACCTTACTTTCTCATTTTGGAATCAAGGATTTTTTTTTTTTTTTCCCCAGAGCAGAAGTTATTTGTGAAAAATCACCCACTAAATTTTCAAGATTTAGACTTTGATAAGACTTGATGTTACCTAAGTATTTAACAAAGTACCCTTCCTGTTCTGTATATACGCAAAATATCTCTGTTACTTAAATGGCCACATATTATGGATAATTAAGCACACTACCATACTTTTCAGAAGGAAGTTTGGACAATCTACTTCCATAGTGATACAGCCTCGGAAACCCAAGGGGGGGTTGCTATCAGTTGGGGCCGACTCATAACAACATCAACAACAACCATATCTTAGTTATGAAAGATTTATATACCTTTCAAAGCACCAGAGTATACAAATCATTTGCTTATTTTCAAAAAGAATCCCTATGTATTTATGCTATTTATATTCAGAAATGAATAGGAAGAATATATGATCATTTCATAGATGGATCAACATGAAATGAAATAATTCGTTCAGTTACAGGCTGGAAAGTTCTAGAGCCATAACTATAAACTTTGACTATTTTTCTGTGAGCATAATATATACATCATATGTAGGACATAACAATCTAGTAAAAAATGTACTAGAGGTTCCTGGAATAAATTTTAATCAAACTAATCCAAAGCACATATTTATTGTATATTTTTCCTGGAATGAAGAAATTGAGAGACATCATTCCATTATCAAACACTGACTCTTTCTCAAAAGAGAGAATTCTTAGACTGGAATTCAGTAGTATTTGCTGTTATATTATATTAAGAATTATTTATTATAAGGTTAGAATGGCACCATACAACTATGAAAAAAAAAGCTCGAGATAAACATATGAGCCCTTTATTCTCTGGCTAAGAGTTTATTAAACATCTAGATCTATATCTTTTGAAAGGAGATTTAGTAGTCTAGTGCCTAAGGGACTTGACTGCTAACCAGGAGGCTGGCGGTTCAAACCCACCAGCCACTTCTCAGAAGGAAGGTTGGCTAATCTACTTCTGTAACGATACCTCCTCAGAAACCCAAGGAGGGGTCACTATGAGTCGGGTCTTACTCGACGGCACATAACAACAACGTATCTTTTGAACTTGAGTGGAAATAGGATTTCTGGAACAGCATCACATGTAGTATCCTCTTTGTTAGTTACCAACAGTACCAAACACTATCATAAAAAATATATATTTTTTATTACA
>NW_006921918.1:2332622-2351792 GCF_000298275.1 Orycteropus afer afer
ACACCTGTGTGTTTATTATTCATCATTTATAATCCAAACCCACTGCTATTGAGTTAATTCCTACTCATAGTGACCCCCATTTGCTTTCCAAAGTTACAAATCTTTACGGAACTAGATTGTCTCATCTTCCTTTTATGGAGGAGCTGGTAGTTTTGAACTTCTGACCTCCTGGTTAGCAACAAAATATCTTACCCACTACTCCACCAGAGCTCCTTATTCACCCTTTACACAATTGGAAATTGAGGCAAAGAAAGGTTAGGTGACTTGACAAGAGTGATACAACTAGTTAACAGCAGGGATACACATTGTTTCCAATTACTAATACTCTAAGTTTGTGAAAGTAAATTACAATAAAAAAGAAAGATACATACTAAAATCACTAGAAAATGCAATCTCAGGAAGGACATAATTTTCTTTTTCATTAAATTAAAGCATTGTTTATTCCTTCATTAATTCATTCAAAGTCAATTTTTGACATCTAGTGTGTTACAGAAAGTATAAAAGCCACTGAAGCTCAAACCATGAAAAACAAGTGAAGGGAAAAAATAAAAACAAAACAAACAAACAAACAAAAGCTTGTAAGCAAGTATTGATAATGCAGAACTATGACACCAGAACTCCTAGCATAATAAATAGTGATAATAAATTGAAAAAAAAAAATAGATTGAAATTGTCAGGGATTTCATTTTACTTGGATCCACAATCAACACCCATGGTAGCAGCAATTAAGAAAACAGAAGTTGTATTGCAATGGGCAAATCCATTGCAAAAATCCTTACATTGTAATGCAATAGGCAGATATGCAAAAAAACAAACAAACAAAAAAAAAAAACCTCTTTAAAGTGTTAAGGAGCCAAGATGTCATTTTGAAGATTAAGGTGCACCTAACCCAAGCCACGGAATTTTCATTCACCTCATATGCATGAACAATGAATAAGGGAGGCCAAGAAAAACTGATGCCTTTGAATTGTAGTGTAGGTGAAGAATATTGAAAGTACCATGGGCTGCCAGAGGGAAAAACAGGCTTGTTCTGGAAAAGTGTAATAAGAATGCTCCTTAGAAAGAGAACAGCCAGAGAACGGCCAGACTTTGTGTCTCTTACTTTGGTCACATTTTCAGAAGTGACTGGACTTTAGGGAAGGATATCTTACTTGGTAAAGTGGGTGGTCACAGTAAGACCATCAATTAGATAAACTAACACAGTGGTTGCAAGGATGGATTCAAACATAGAAAGGATGGAGAGGATGGTACAGGTTCTGGCAGTTTTTCCTCCCATTGCACAGTCACTATGAGTCAGAGCCAACTTGATGCTACGTAATAGCAACACAACAATAACATACACTGGGTCAAAATTTAACCAGGATTCTGATGGATCATGGAAGGTGACATTTGATTTCAATCATAAAGGAATGGTGGTGAGAGATGAATATTCAAAGCAGAAAAGCAGAGGTTTAAAAATCTATACTGTGATCTGGAAGTTGTATGTATTAATTATGGCTAGACAGAGTAGAGGAGCTCTGGTGGCATGGTGCCTAGGGCATTTGACTGCTAACGAGAAGTTTGGCAATTCAAACCTACCAGCCACTCCTTGGAAGGAAGGTTGGGCAATCTACTTCCTCAGAAACCCAAGGAGAGGTTCACTGAGTTGGATCTGACTCAATGGCAGTGAGTTTGGTTTTGAGAGACAGAGTAGTACAATTTTGAGAGATGAAGGAGGAAAGTTAGATAAGAACTAAGACTTCAAAAGACCTGGAATAGAATGCTAACAAGATGACACCTGTTTTCTGCAAAGTGATGCAAAGTAGATTTAATGTTTTAGGAATATGATTTGGGCAGCACCAAGTAAGATGGATTGAAGAAGAATACTGCTGAAAGATGTAAACCAACCAGAGAGTGATTAGGAATAGCCTAAATGAAAAAGATCTTGCCACTGCCCTATACTTCAAGACAAAAGAATTTGATTAGAAATATTTAAAGGCATTGGATTGATAAGAGACAGTAACTACTTAGATTTGGGTGTAGTCAACTGGATAAAATGAAAACAACTCTCAGGTTTTAGGTTTGTGCAAATTAAAGAGAATTGGGAAACAAGAACATAATTGACTGAGATAAGGATCCAGAGAGGGGAATTTGTTTGAGTACATCTGCTGATTTTGTTAAATATACCTGAATGGGTGTAGATACAAAAAAGGCAACTGGACAAGTAGATCTGAAATCCATGAGGATTTCATGATAACTCAATTTAGAAATAATAAGAGATATTCTTTGTTGAGAGTGTACTAAGTACCAGGTGATTATACACTTAATTTTGAATTCTTAAAAATTATTGAAAAATTCATACTCTACTAATATAGTGAATTATTATATATTATTAATGAAGAAATTAATGCTCAAAGTCTTTAAATAACTCTTTTGCAATGAGTCAAAAGTAGTACAGCTGGAATTTGAACCATAAGTTAAATAAAACCCCTGTGCCTTTCATGACTACACTCTTTCTTCATCTGTGTTATTATTCAAATATAATAGGAGTTGAAGCTATAAGAATGAATGAGATCACTAAAGGAGAGTATAAAGGGAAAAGAGGGCCAAAGACAACTCAATGCAAATTAAAATATCTAAGAAACCAGAGAAAATGAATTAAGTTAAAGAGAGAAAAGAACAGGAATATCACAAAAACAAAGGTAGAATATAATTTTTCAAATGAGATAAAGATTTACAGCATGAAATAATGCAAAGAAGTTAGAAAAATATGTCTTCTGCAGTTCGAAAGCATTTCTAGTCTCCTTACATTATATTTAGTGTTGTTGTTATGTGCCTTCGAGTTAGATCTGACTGATAGCGACCCCTCCTTGGGTTTCCGAGGAAGTATCACTACCAAAATAGATTGTCCAACCTTCCTTCTGAGGAGTGGCTGGTGGGTTTGAACCTCCAGCTTTCTGGTTAGCAGTGAAATGCCTTAGGCACTATGCCAACAGAGCTCCTTTAAAGGTTAAGAAAAGAGCACTGGTAGTGACTAAGCACTTTACTGCTAACCAGAAGGTTGGTGGTTTAAACCCTCTGGGGAAGGAGTTGGGGCAATCTACTTGTGTAAAGATTTATTGCCTTGGAAATCCAAAGAGGATCACTATGATTAGGAATCAAATCTATTGCGGTGAGTTTGGGTTTTGAGTCTCAGGGATTAAGAAGGAGCTCTACTGGCACAATAGTTAAGTGCTAAGACATTAACCTAATGATCAGTGGTTTGAACTCACCAGCCACTCTCTGGTAGAAAAGACCTGGCCATCTACTACTGTGAACCTAAAGAAAAAAACAAAACACTGTCATCTAGTAGATTCCAAGTTATAGTAATTCCCATAGGGTTTCCAATGCCGAAAAACTTTACAAAAGTAGATTGTCTCATCTTTCTATAATGAAGCAGCTGATGGGTTTGGACAGCAAAACTGGTTAGAAGCAAAATGCCTTGCCCACAGCGCTTCCTGAACTACTGGTGTAAACATTCTCACTCTCACTGCCCTGGAGTTGGATCTGACTCAGAGCGACCCCCACTTGGGTTTCTGAGGTGTTATCACTATGGAAGTAGATTGTCCAATCTTCTTTCCGAGGAGTGGCTGAACTGCCAGCCTTCTGGCTAGCAGTTAAATTACAGCATAGAAGGCTGGTGGTTCAAACCCACCAGCTACTCCTCGGAAGGAAGGTTGGGCAATCTACTTCCATAGTGATATTGCCTCAGAAACCCAAGGAAGGGTCGCTATGAGTCGGGTCTGACTTGATGGAACATAACAACAACAACAACATAGGTAACTATGGGCGGTTCTATTCTATTGCCATGAGTTGAAATCAACTTGACAGCGCACAACAGCAACAAAAACAAGGGTTAAGAATTCACAGTTGAAACATTGTTTGGTACTACACATTTTGAGAATGTAAATATGAACTATAAGTAGTAGAGTTATTTGTAGCTCCTTGCATTTGCACTATGTGAGTCAAGGTATGTACTTTGAATGATGTAAGGATAATCTGTACCCTTTTTATAATAATTTGTGGAGTAGGGTGGAGAAGAGGGCTGATGAGGAAGTTTAAATCTAGTGTGAGAATTCCTAGAGATAAAAACAAAAGCAAAAAATAGCCATCAACTCACTTCAACTCATAGTGACACTATTGGACAGAGTAGCACTGCCCCATAGTGTTTCAAGGCTGTAAATCTTCATGGAGGCAGATTGTCTCATCTTTCTCCAGAAGAACGGTTGGTGGGTTCCAACCATCAGAATTTTAGAAAGCGGTCACTACAACACCAAAGCTCCTTTCTGGAGATAAGATTGGTGTTTTTCATAGGATATTTGCAGAGAATATAGGGAAAAGTTGGCTGAGGGAAATGTGGACATAAGGCTGTCATCAGTGCTAGCTCTCTGGCTTGGTATAGATTACATTTATTATTTATTAAGTCCTCAAAGAGTATTTAGCCCAAGCCAGCCTTTGAATTTTTAAGCATAATCAACTTTTACTTTTCCACCTTCTTACTTCTTAAGAAAGTGTATTGTCCCAACATATCATGTGTGATGACTGCTGGATATCCTGTCCTGGATTCTTCTCTTTTTCTCACTGTATACACTTTCCTTAATAAGATACATCCATGTACCTTCACATATCCATGCATCCTCCAAAGACCAAACTGTGCTTTTCCAGCTCAGAACTCTCCTCTTAGTCTACAGGCATATCTATCCAACTGCTTTGTCAAATCTTCTATTTTGGTGTCTCAAAGGGATCTTGTCTTTGATGAATCCAATGGTAATTCTCATGGTCCTTTCACCAAATTTTGGTCATACTTTGCATTCTCTCAGGGAAATGGATTGTTGTCCACTCAATTGCACAGGAGAGAATCTTGGAAGTCATCTTTGGTGCATTGTTTCTTTTACCTTCCCTATGTCTAAACTATCATCAAGTCCTTTTCCTTCTAAATGTATACTGCAAGTTTACTTTTCTCCATCCCTATATCTCTGGTCCAAGCTCATGCTACATTTAGCCTGAATTACCACAGCATTCTTAGGTTCTTTCCTACAGTAACTTTTGCATACTCTGCCAACACACCAGAGTTGCTTCTCCATATTGGACTCAATTGGAAAGTTGGGTAATCTGCTTCTATAGTGATACCACCTCAGAAACCTGAGGAGGGGTCACTATGAGCTGGATCCAACTCGACGGCAATGTGTTTGGTTTTAGTTTTATTGGGTGGGTGGCATAGTGGGAGCTCTGGTGGTGTAGTGCCTAAGGCATTTGACTGCTAACCAGAACGCTGGTGGTTCAAACCCATCAGCCACTCCTTGGAAGGAAGGTTGGGCAATCTATGTCCATAGTGATACCACCTTAGACATTCAAGGAGGGGTCACTATGAGTCAAATCCGACTCCATGGCACGGTTTGTTTTTTTTTTTTTTTTGTTTTGTTTTGGTGGCATAGGGCCTGTTTGGGTTACCTAGTGCCACTTTGACAAGAATATACCACAAACGGGATAGCTTGAACAAACAGGAGTTTATTCTCTTACAATTTGGAGGCTTTAAGTTAGAATTAGAATTCAAAGTGCCAGGCTCTAGGGACTGGGTGAAAGTCCCTCAACCTTGGGTTTCATCTCTTCCTCTTGCTCCCAGCCCAGTGAAGCCAGAGGCTTTTCTTCATTCAGCCAGCTGCTGAGACTGATAAGTCCAAGGTTGACAAATAAAAAAACACAGTCCTGATGTTACCAAACCATGTGGCAGGCCATTAACTCAAGTCTGTTGAAAGTCCCAGGGTCAGCAGAGTATAGCAGGTGGCTGGCTGAATGACACGACTACTTGCAGGGTTCAAGCATGGCATAAGCTAGAGACCATTCCCCAAAGCTTCTCCTTATTTACAGGAAGCAGACCACATCCCTAAGGCAGCTACTCATCTGTACACAGTAGATTTTCAGTCTTATCATGGAGTTGATTATCATAGGGAATATTATATCCAGCTGCCCAGCCACTCAACCAGGCCTAGCCAAGTTGACACACAAACTTAACCACCACAGTACCTGAGGCATTTGACAGCTAACCAGAAGGCTAGTGGTTCAAACCAACTAGCCATTCTGCTGAAGGACTGAGCAATCAACTTCAATAAGATTTTTCCACCTTGGAAAACTGAAGGTGGTCCCTATGAGTGGGAATCAACTCCATGGCTGTGAGTTAGGTTTTTTTTTTTTTTGGTTTGGAGTATAACCAAGTTAACTTTTTATTAAACACTTTAAATTTTCTCTAAAGAAGACAGGGAAAATATCTCAAAACAATTACAAAATCCCATGTATCTAACCCTAAGACTAGGGTTAGATACATGGGATTATCCATGTAGCTTTCTCATGTGCTGCTTTCCCATTTCTTTCCCTACTCTAGCCACATAAGCTCTACCTCCCTTTCTCCCCCTTACGTATTCTCCTTTTCATGGTCAGTGCATAATGCACACATTCTCCCTAAAATTTTCCTTACCACTTTGCTTAATTAACTCCTGTTCTATTTCACTTTCAAGACAGTTCCTTAAAGAAGTCTTTACAATCCCTCCTCAAAAAAAAAAAAAAAAAACCAGGTCCTCACTGTTAGATAAATTTAAGAGCACCATATATCTTCTTCCACTATAAAACCAGTTGCCAGCAAGTCAATTGACTCATAGCAACTCTATAGGACAGAGCACAATTACCCTAACAGGGTCTCCAAGGCTGCAATGTTTATGGAGGCAGAGTGCTACACATTTCTCCCATGGAATTGCTCAGGGGTTTGAACCATTGATCTTTTGGTTAGTAACCAAGCACTTTAAGCATTGTGCACCAAGCCTCCCTTCTTCCACTGTACTTTATTACTTGTAGACTTAACATGATTTTTTGATGCCTTGATCAGTAGCTATTTTAGATCCTAGATAAAAAACTTCCATGAAATCAAGATTTACAGCTTTTTTTTTTTTTTCCTCCACACTTCTGCAATTATTTGTTGAACATGTTAAGGAACTAATGAGAGCTAATTGACAGATTCTTTTAAGAAGAAAAGTAAATGTGTACTTGATCCATGGCCTAGAAATAGTGTGCCTTGTAATGGAGACTTAACTTGTTTTTTAGTTTGGTCTCCTTCTGTTTTAGAGTCAATCAAGTTAGAAATGTTATCAAGCACACTGAATTTGATGAAGTCTGAGTTTCACCACTGCGGGTAAAGTACTAAGCCTTACTAGGTTATGCCGTTATAACTGACTCTGGTTAATATGTGACGTAAGCTACTTTATTTTTTTCCCATTCGATACATTTAAATCTGAAGGTATGTTATATAAATAGACTACATAAAACACAACATCTGAATATTATATATAATATTATATTATATTAATAAAATATTAATAAGGTAAAGATCCATGAAAGTACCTTGAAGAACCACTTCTTTCATCAGTGAAAAATAGGCATTACTCAGTGTTAAAAATATATTGACTCCCCCCCTTTTTTTTATCCCTGCCTCTTCATCATGTTCTACTTGGACTAAACAAATTAAATGCAGAAAAATACTGTTTTAGTAGATTTTTTTATTGAGAAACAAGGGTGCATTTAAAATTACTCAGGAATAATTTGGGTGCTCAGATACCTGTTTTTGGTGCCTGAAGATGGATGCTTTAAGAATTCTTAGTCATTAATATCAACCCATAAAACACTAAGGGTGAAAGGCCCAGAATAATATATATCTTAAGATGCTCCACTTGTAATGATTGCATTGTTCTTTCTAAGGCTTCATTTATTCTTGACAGAAACAATTATGTGAAGTAATTATATCTAAAGTCAGGCAGTGTGCAGTGTTCAATTTGGAAGGTAAAGAGCATTGTTTGACTGTTGTTACCAGCCACATTCCTGATAGAGAACAAATACTTACATCAATAGGAATCATGCACTTCGTAATTTATTCTTTTATTCACCTATGCTGTTATCATAATAAGTGCCAGGTTAACCATCTTAAACACAGGGGCAAAATTACTAGAATAACATCAAGGGTGGAAAGCAATATTGTAGTAGCTCATCAAGATTTTGCTTGCATGGCTTGTTATTTTATAGGGCTCTGTTTCTTTGCGTGACCAAATGTTGTATAATTGACTGGACAGAATTCTTCCACAAACAAAATTGAAAGACCAAGATCACTGGCAAATAAATTGGCTAATTCTTAGAACTGAAAACAGTTTAATTGAACAGACCCTTATAAATAAATGAGATATTCCCTAGATATAACTTAGGTATTGTGATAGTTGGGGTTGTGTGTCAACTTGGCTGCACCATGATTAAGAGTGGTTTAAGCAGTTGTGATGTGGTTATTACCATGATGAGATCAGATATATATGTTTTGAGCAGCCAATCTGCTGAAAGGGAGTTTCCATAGGGGTGTGGCCTGATTCCAATATACATATATGGACATCCTGGGAAAATGAGAGAATCTTCTGTGGATCTGGATCCTGTTGTGATGCCTACAACTGTCTGTGAACAAACAATCCACTATTCAGCCTGGTGATCTTGGATTCGTCTTCCGCCAGAGTCAGCAGTCGGCAAACTGCCTGCCAACCTTGAGCTCATCAGGCCCTGAAGCTGCGTGAGTCGGGAAAATCCTCCAGGTTGATGTTTGATCCAGGAACTATGGACTTGATAGTTTCTGTAAGTGTGTGGGCCATTTTCCAAGGATAAATTTATTTCTCTTTCTGGTTTTCTTCTCTAGAGAACCAAGCTTAACACACATATTTTTCAGAAACAAATTATTTTTAAGCTATATAAGTGGGCACAAATTGTTACTTACCTATGTTGCTCATAATTACCTTTTTATTTGAAAGAGTTTACAAATGTTCTGAAGATGTCTAACTTGTAGTCAATCAAAACGGATTGCTTTTTGCTTATTTCTAAATAATGCCATCTGTGTTGCTAATTTATTTTTTACATTATGGTAAGGGAAAAGTATAAGTAATGAAATATTCATCCTTTTATTTGTAAGCCTTGTTTTTAATTGTTTTGCTTTAATAAACTATGCAGATTAATATATTAAACAATCTTATTTATATTGTTTTTGCTATTGTTATGTACCATGGAGTCAGATGCGATTCATAGCGACCCCTCTTTGGGTTTCCGAGGCAGTATCACTAGGGAAGTAGATTGCCCCATCTTCTTTCCTCCAGCCTTCTGGTTAGCAGTCAAGTGGCTTAGGACTATGCTACCAGAGCTCCCCTTATTTAGATTAAGAGGAGGAAAAATAATTTAAGATACTGACAAATACATGTTTATGTGTGTGTATTTCAAGGTGTCCTCTATTTACTAAAAGTATTATTATGTTGTAAGAAATCAACAACACATCACTGTGTTTTCCATTTTAGCAGAGTTTCCCAGGCACTCTCTTGAATATACTGCTTCATCTTGTCCAAAAAAAATTTATTAGTTAAATTTTGGACCATGAGATTTCCATCAGTTTCATTAAATATAGCCACAGGCAGCATATTATTCATTTTGTAAAAGTTTCACACCATGTATAATAAAACCACTTAGCATCAAAGGAAAATGGTTAAAATAATAGATAATAATAAATGATTTGTACTTTTGAATGCAAATAATAATAAATGATTTGTGTGTCTGAGTACACACGTCATTTACTCCACCAGGAGAAAGTGCACAATAAGGAACTTCACAATTTTTTGGATTATAATGACAGCTTTTCAGAGACATCCTTATTCCCATTGTACTGGCATCTTCAGCACTGAAGGAGTGAAGATGTCGTACTCAAACTGATTCCAGATCCTGTTTTCATCAAGTTCATTTTGGAGTTTTAATCTGGGTTATATGCATTTCTAGGATGTAGAAATTTAGAGATTCATTAATTTCTGAAATGCTGTGGCATACTTGACATTTATGTATTTTTCTAAGCATGGAATAAAGAATTTTCGTCAGATTTTCAAGGAGATACACAACTCAAATATTTATGACATATTTTAAGCATACTTGTGCTTCTCTTTCACAAATTAAGAAAATTGAAATTCTCCTTAAATTACAAGTAATTTTTATTTGTGCATATATAGTTAGAAATACAACTAGGATGTTTCTTTAAAGCTAAGAAGGATATGTCATCAGGAATGAACATTCACTAGAACAGAACATTATGGTTAGAAAGTAAAAAGTCCACCAACATGAGGGAAAACCTCAATTAGATGAATTGACGCAGCAGCTGCTACAATGAATTCCAACATAATAATCATCATGAAGATGATGTAAGACTGGGCAATATTTTGTTCTGTTTAAATAATGTCACCACGAGTCAGAGCCAACTCAATAGCAACTAACCAAGATATTTGGAGGTGCTTGGAATTTCGTAAGAGAGATACTGGGAAAAGACTACAAAATATGGCTATATAAACAACAGTCTATTTCTGTGGAAAAGAGAAAGGAAAAAAAGTGATTAAAGTGATGGCAAAGACATGTACTTCCAGGAGGTGTTCTTTATCTCTTTAAGAGGAAATATGCTAAAACAATGACTCTTTCAGCTATAACAAAACACCACTGAAGTTTTTAATGTTGAGGTAAAAACGATTTATAAAATTTTAAATGAAATATTATATATATTCAGCACACTCAGATCCATAAATATTTTTTACTATTGAGTCCAGATAAACTCCATGTTTGGACAATTCCAATCCACATTACAGTTCTGTAGGTATATTTCCTAATTAAGATCATGGCTACACACATACACAAATACACATATATGGACAAATTTTGGAGATGGCAGATCCTAAAAAGCTTAACTAAAATGACTCTAGTTCTACAATCAGAAAATTGTTTGACAGAGAACAAACATCCCCACCAAGAGCTGGAGATTGGGTACAATAAACTACAATAAACATTCAGCCATCTGGCATTCCCCTGACCTGAAGGCAATAAATCACTGAGGTCATCACAGCAAATAACTCTGCTAGGCTGCCTGTGGAGCCCAAAAAGGAGGGAACATGAGATACAGTGGTATATCAGCCAGGACATTAGCTGTAGAAACAATATTTCTTCCCTGTCTGTGCATGTGTGGTGGAGTATCTAGGACATATGTATAAGCACATAACACATTTAACATTCCTATGGATAGATGATAGATAGATATATGATAGATAAATAGAAGATAGATAAATAGATAGACAGATACACAGAGCGATTAAATAAATAAATAAATAAATAAAACTCACTGGCTTTGAGTCTGATCCATAGCAACCCTCATAGCAACCCCTCCTTAGGTTTCCGATTTCTGAGGCAGTATCGCTACAGAAGTAGATTGCCCATTCTTCCTTCAGAGGAGTGGCTTGTGGGTTTGAATCACCAGCCCTCTGGTTAGCAGTCAAGTGCCTTAGGCACCACGACACCTGAGCTCCTACGATAGATAAATGTTCTTAGATGCCCTCAAGTTGGCTCTCACTCATAGTGATAATATATAAAACAGTATGAAACACTTTGGGGTTCTGCTTCATCTGCACAGTCTTTGCTATGTTCAGCTCATAGTTGCAGGCACTATATCAATACAGCTCATTGAGCATCATCCCTTTTTGTTGACCCTCTACTTTACCAAGTATGATGTTCTTCTCCAGAGATTGGTTCCTAATAACATGACCAAAGTGGGTGACATGAAGTCAGGATACTCTTGCATTCAGGCTATACTTCTTCCAAGACAGATTTGCTCATTCTTCTGGGAGTCCATGGTGTTTTTAGTATTTTTTTGCCAAGAGCACAATTCAAATGAGTCAATTCTTCTGTGGTCTTTCTTATTCATTGTTCAGCTTTCACATGCATATAAGGCTATTGAAAATGTTATTGTTTGGGTATGGCACATCTTAGTATTCAAAGTAACATCTGTGGTTTTTAATACTTTAAAGAGAACTTTTTCAGCAGATTTGCCAGATGCAATGTCACCTGATTTGTTGACTCTGCTTCTATGGGCACTGATTATGGTTCCAACTAAAATGAAACCCTCAAACAACTTTAGCTTTTTCTCCACTTATGATAATGTTTATTTGTCCAGTTATGAGGATTTTTGTTTTCTTTATGTTGAGGTGTAATCCATACTAAAGATTGCAGTCTTCGAATTTCATCAGTAAGAGCTTCAAGTCCTCCTTCCTCTCTTTCTTCAAGAAAGGTTGTGTCATCTGCATACTGCAGGTTGTTAATGATCTTTCCTCCAATCCTGATGCTGTGTTCTTCTTCTTCATAATCCACCTTTTCAGATTATTTGCTCAGCATACTTCTAAAATAAGTACGGTGAAATGATACAACCCTGACATACACTTTTTCTGATTTTAAATCATGCAGTATATCCTTGTTTTGCTGGAATGACTGCCTCTTGATCTATGTTCAGGTTCCTCATGAGCACAATTAAGTGTTCTTGATTTCCCATTCTTCACAATAATTCACATAACTTGCTTTGATCCACACAGTCGAATCCCTTTGCATAGTCAAAACACAGATAAACATTTTTCTGGTATTTTTGCTGTCAGCAAAGATCCATCTGACATTAGCAAGGATATCCCTCATTCCACACATTTTTCTGAATCTCACTTGAATTTCTGGTAGTTTCCTGCCAATATACTGTTGTAACCATTTTTAAAATATCTTTAACAAAATTTCACTTGAGCGTGATATCAATGATATTGTTTGATTATTTACACATTCTGTTAGATCACCTTTCTTCGAAATGGGTGCAAATAAGGATTTCTTCCAGTCACTTGGCCAGGTAGCTATCTTTCAAATATCTTGGTATAATGAGTGAGTGGCTCTAAGGCTGCATCCATTTATTGAAACACCTCAGTGGGCATTTCATCAATTTCTAGATCCTTGTTTTTCTCTAATTCCTTCAGTGTAGTTTGGAGTTCTTCGTTCAATTCCACAGATTCTTGATCATATGCTAGATAAATAAACAGATAGATATTAAACAAGGGAGCTATGATTCCAATACCTGGTTGTAGTAGATAATAATTATTTTATTTGTGTAGGATCTTCATCCATCTTGAACTGAAGTCTTTCACTCAGATTCCAGCCACATAGATAATTTTGAAATTAACATGTTAAGAGTTAGGCTGTTGAGTATATGACTGAAATTTGTTGTTGTTGTTTTTTTATTTGCCATTGAGTCGGACCTGACTCATAGCGACCCCTCCTTGAGTTTCTTAGGCAGTATCACTATGGAACTAGATTGTCCAACCTTCCTTCTGAAGAGTGCCTGATGGTTTTGAACTGCCAGCCTTCTGGTTAGCAGTCAAATGCCTTAGACACTACGCTACCAGAGTTCCCATGACTGAAGTTTAGCTAGTCCCAATTGGGTATGTATGGTTGAACTTATGAATGAGTATAAGGTGTATTTAGCTTAATAAGTTATACTATATAAATTGGAAATTCCAAGGGGTCATATTTATTTAATATAGTGTGAAAAAGCAAATGAAAAGAGCCCGCTGGAGAGAAAAAGAAACAAAATTTGAAGGAGATACAAGAGAACACCAGAGACAAAATAAAGGTAACCCTTATGACATTCAAGCTATTGACCCCATTTATTTATGACTTACCTTATGAACACCTACTTTTGAATTCCGTAAAAACTCTCAATATACTTGTAATACATTCCTCTAAAATCATGTTTCCTTATTTGGACCCAACAGAGTAATAATCTACTAGTTAATTATCAGACTTTTTTTTTTTTTTTTTTTCAACTTAGTTTTAGGGAAGGATGAGGAAGGAGAAAAAAAATCTAAAAAACACCTCTTTCTTAAAAATAATCAATACCATAGCAAGATAAATACAGAAAAAAAAAAATCTACAACTCTCAGCTAAAGAAGGAATGTTATTATGTATGGGAATCTGAAGTGTATATGCCCCCAAAAAATCATGGAATCGATTTCATTTCCTACACCTCTCCTCAGAAGCAGTAAGCTGCCCATCATTATCTAGATCTTGTCTGACCCATTAAGCCATCAAGCTGGGTGTATGTAGTGGCACTCTATCAACAAATGAAACTAGTATGTGCAAGACTAGGCTCTACCAGGCACTGAAGGCACAAGTAACTTACTTGAGGAAATGGCCCAAATGTCTATGGTCTCTACTTCTTCTATATTACCTCTCTCTTCCAACATTCACCTATGTCCTCATGGGCAGTTCTTATAATCAATTGACTAAGAAAGAGAGAACTCAGGCCTGGTTTACAGATGGTTACTGTAATATGAAGAAGCACTGGTTGTACAGTGGGTCAGCACTCATCTGCTAACCAAAAATTTGGAGATTCATACTTGCCTGTTGCTCCATGGGAGAAACATATGGTGGTCTGCTTTGTAAAGACTGAAGCCTAGGAATTCCTATGGGGCAATTTTACTCTATCCTTTATGGATAGGATTTCTATGAGTTGGAACTAACTTTATGACAATGGGTTGTTTATGGATTTTATGTGCAATATGCACCCACTATCAGAAAGTAGACAGCTGCAGCACTACATTTCTTTCTGAGACACTATTAAAAGACCATGGTGAAGGGAAATCCTCTTGGTGGGAAAAACTTGGAATAATGCACATGGTTGTTCAGTTTGTTTTGAAGGGGAAATAACCAGGTATTTGATTATATACTGACTCATGGACTATGGAAAATGATTTGGCCGGATAGTCAGACAATTGGAAAAAAAGCATGATTTGAACATTGGTGACAAGAAGCCTAGGAAAGAGTATTTAATTAGACCTCTCTGAATAGGAAACAAAACAACAAAAAAAAAAAGTGAAGATATTTTATCCTATGTGAATTCTTATTAAAGGGTAAAGTCAACAGAAAGGATTTTAATAATCAGGTAGATATGAAGACCTCTTCTGTGAATATCAGTCAATATCTTTCCTCAGCCACTAATGCCATTACCATATGGGCTCATAAATAGTGTGACCATGATGGCTGGGATGGATGTGACGGACTTAGCAACAAGGACTTCCACTCACCTATCTATAGAGATGATTGAGTTTCTAATCTGCCAACAGCAGAAATTAATAGAGTACCTGATATCATACCATTCCCCCAAAGTGATCAGCCAGCCACCTGATGACAACATGACTGCATTGGACTGCTTTCATCACAACTTCTACATTTACAGCCCAGGGACATTGATGACATTTTTCATGGTAGGCCACTATTATTGCTATCCTTTTACAGAACATCCTTTCATTAGCATAAACTCAATTCCCTGGAAAAAAAAAAAAAAAAACACAAATCTTCCCTTTTCCCCATCCTCATATCCCTGATAACCATTAATAGTCTTTTGTATCGCTCTATATACATTTTCTTCAATCTACCCAAGAATTTTTCCTCTCCTCCCCTCCCATCCCTGATAAGCCACAAAGAAGATTTCTTTCCATGTATAAACTTTTCCTTGACTTTTTAAAATAGGGGACTAATATAATATTTGTCCATCTGTGATCGACTTATTTCACTGAGCATGATGCTCTCTAAGTTCATCCATGTTATGTGATATTTTGCAGATTCTACATTGTTCTCTAGAGTGGTATAGTATTCCATCATGTGTATGTACTGCAGTTTGGTCATGCATTTCTAAGTTGATGGACACTTAGGTTATTTCCATTTCTTTGTTATTGTGAATAGTGCTACAATGAACATTGTTGTTAGGTGCCATCAAGTCACTTCTGACTCATAGCGACCCCATGCACAACAGAACGAAACACCGCCTAATTCCACGCCAGCTACAGGATTCTTGCTATACTTGAACCCATTGTCTCAGCCTCATGTCAATCCATCTCATTGAAGGCCTTCCCCTCTTTCATCGACCCTCCACCTTACCAAGCATGACAACCTTCTCCAGGGAATGATCCCTTCTGACAATATGAGCAAAGTAGGTGAGACAAAGTCTGGCCATCCTCGCTTCCAAGTAGCATCTTGGCTGCACTTCCTCCAGGACAGAACTGTTAGTTCTTTTGGCAGTCCGTGGCACCTTCAGCTTTGTTTGCCAGCACCACAACTCAAAAGCATCAACTCTTCTTCAGTCTTCCGTATTCATTGTCTAGCTCTCACATACATACGAGGCAATTGGAAATATCATGGCTTCTGTCAGGTGCACCTTAGTCCTCAACGAGACATTCATGCTCCTCAGCACTTGAAAGAGCCAACCTACCCAGTGCTACACGTAATCTAATGTCCTGACTGCTGCTTCCATTGACCTCGAGTGTAGAACCAAGTAATGTGAATTCTTTGACAACCTCAATCTTTTCTCCATTCATCATGATGCTGCTTATTGGTCCAGTTGTGAGGATTTTTGTCTTCTTTATATTGAGATGTAATCCATACTGCAGACTGTGTTCCTCAATCTTCATCAGTAAGTGCCTCAAGTCATCCTCACTTTTAGCAAGCAGAGTTGTATTATCTGCATATCTCAGGTTGTTAATGATTCTTCCCCCAATCCTGATGCCACATTTTCTTCATATAGTCCAGCTTCTTGGATTATTTGCTCAGGATAGAGATTGAATAAGTATGGGGAAAGGATACAACCCTGACACACTCCCTTCCTGATTTTAAGCCATGCAGTATCCCCTTGTTCTGTTTGAACAACAGCCTCCTGGTCAAGGTACAGATTCCTCATGAGTACAATCAAGTGCTCGGAAATTCCCATTCTTCTCAATGTTATCCATAATATGTCATGATCCACACAATCAAATGCCTTTGCACTGTCAATAAAGCACAAGTAAACATCTTTCTGGTATTCTTTACCTTGAGCCAAGATCCATCTGACAACAGTTATGTTATCCCTTGTTCCACGTCCTCTTCTGAACCCAGCTTGCACTTCTGGAAGTTTGCTGTCAATATACTGCTGCAACAGTTTTGGAATTATCTTCAGTAAGATCTTACTTGCGTGTGATATTAATGACATTGTTCAATAATTTCCACATTCTGTGGGATCACCTTTCTTTGGAATGGGTACAAATATGTATCTCTTCCAGTCAGTTGGCCAGGTAGCTGTCTTCCAAATTTCTTGGCATAACCGAGTGAGTGCCTCCAGTGTGGCATCTGGTTGTTGAAATATCTCAATGGGTATCCCGTCAGTTCCTGGAGCCTTGTTCTTCACCAATTCCTTCATTGCAGCTTTGACTTCCTTCTTCAGTACCATTGGTTCTAGATCATATGCCACCTCCTGAAATGGATGAAGATCAAACAGTTATTTTTGGTACAGTAACTCTGTGTATTCCTTCCATCTTCTTTTGATGTTCCCTGTATCATTCAATGTTTTGCCCTTATAATCTTTCAATATTGCAACCCAAGACTTAATTTTTTCTCAATTCTTTCAGCTTGAGAAATACTGAGTGTGTTCTTCCCTTTTGGTTTTCTAACTCCAGGTCTTTGCACATTTCATTATGGTAATTGGCTTTGTCTTCTTGAGCTGCTCTTTGAAATCTTCAGTTCATTTCTTTTACCTTGTAATTTCTTCCATTTCCTTTAGCTACTCTCCACTCAAGGGCAACTTTCAGAGTCACTTCTGTCATCCATTTTGGTCTTATCTTCTTTTCTTGTCTTTTTAGTGACCTCTTACTTTCTTCATGGATGATGTTCTTGATGTCTTCGCACAACTCATCTGGTTTCTGGTCATTGGTGTTCAATGCATCAAATATGGTCTCTAAATTCAGGAGGGACATATTCTAGATCATATTTTGGCTCTTATGAACTTGTTTTAATTGTCTTTATCTTCAAGTTGAACTTGCATATGAGCAGTTTATGGTCTCTTCCACAATCAGCTCCTGGCCTGGTTTTGGCTGAAAATATTGAGCTTTTCCATTGTCTCTTGCCACAGATGGAGTCAATCTGATTCCTGTGTGTTTCATCTGGTGAAGTCCACATGTAGAGCCACCATTTATGTTGTTGAAAAAAGGTATTTGTAATGAACAAGTCATTGGTCTTGCAAAATTCTACCATGCGAGTTCCAGCATTATTTCTGTCACCAAGGCCAAATTTTTCCAACTACTGGTGATTAGTCTTTGTTTCCAACTTTTGCATTCCAGTCACCAGTGATAATTAACACATCTTGGTTGCAAGTTTGGTCAATTTCAGACTGCAGAAGTTGATAAAAATCTTCAATTTCCTCAACTTTGGCTTTAGTGGTTGATGCATAAATTTGAATAATAGTTGTATTAATGGGTCTTCCTTGTAGGCTTATGCATATTAGCCTATCATTGACAGCATTGTATGTCAGAACAGATCTTGAAACATCCTTTGTGATGATGAATGCCACATCATTCCCTTTTAACTGTTGTTCTCGGCGTGGTAGATCAGATGGTTGTCTGATTCAAAATGGCCAAAACAAGTCCATTTCAGCTCACTAATGCCTAGGATATCAATCTTTACACATTCTTTTTCCTTTTTGACAACTTCCAATTTTCTTAGATTCATACTTTGTACATTCCATGTTCTGATTATTAATGAATGTTTGCTGCTGTTTCTCCTCATTTTGAGTGGTGCCACACCAGCAAATGGAGGTCTTGAAAGCTTTACCTTATCCATATTAGTAAGGCTGACTTTACTCTGATAATGCAGCTCTTTCCCAGTCTTACCTTAAGAGCCTTCTAAGCTAAGTGACTCATCTTCCTCCTCTGTATTGGAAAATGTTTCTGGACTATTCATAAAGTTGCACAGTAATGTATCTGAAAGTGTTTCTCTGCTATTCATAAGGTTTTCCTTGGCCAATTGTTTGAGAAGTGAATGGCCTCCTCCTTCTTCCTAGTCTGTCTCAATCTGCAAGCTGGGCTGATACTTGTGCAACAGGTACACCCCACTGGGTTTGAAACACCAGTGACACAGCCTCAAGACTCATAGCAACATGGCACCACAGTAGGACAAACCAACAGACAAGTTTGTCTCCCTTAGCTGTTGGAAACCCCTCCCACCACCTTTACCTGGATCCCTGTGGCTAACTCTTCGATCTGTTCCAGTCCCCTTTGCCCTTTCTGTCCTCTCTCTGCATTCCCACCTTGCTCCTTGTGGGGTATTTCCTGTGTTTCCTCTCTTCACCTGCATCTCTGAGGCTGACTCCTTGAACTGTTCTGGTCCCCTTTGCCTTTTTTTTGTCCTCTCCCTGCTTCCCAACTTGCTGCCTGTTCTTTGGTCCATTTTTTTTTTTTTTTT
>NW_006921918.1:2352357-2358605 GCF_000298275.1 Orycteropus afer afer
AAAGAAAAAAAAGAAAAAGGAAAAAAAAAAAATGGGTGAGGGCAGAGCAGGGCACCCAGGCTCCATCCAAGCACACAGAGTGGGATGGAGTTCCTGTGGGCCCAGAAGGTGGGTGGGAGTGGGGGATGGCCGAACCTCTGTTCACCAAGTGGGTGTGGGGTATTAGAGTAACAAGGGGAATGTCACAAATTTTCAGTCATCCAGGCCCTCAGTGTCCTTGGGGTTACTCGGATATCTTCTAGTTTCAGTTACAGAGGCTGGAAAATCCCAAGTTCCTTGATTAAATGTCAATCTGGAGGCTTTTCCCAACTCATGCAGATACAGGGGCTGAGGAGGGCTGAGGAGAGGTTAGTGAAGTGGAAAATAAATATGATATCCTATAAAGTGTGCCCCAGTCAAGTGCAAGAATGTCCATAATAGTGTTGTTCTAGACACCTCAGACTACATCCAATCCACTTGTCCATCCGCAAATTAATGGAAATATTACTACGTCTAACACCAGAGTGACTAGCGAAGCATATGAAGAAACAACAGCTCCACATAGTGATCTTACAATAGTTGCGGTCGGGTTGGTTCGGAATCGTAGTGAAACACTACTTGGGTCATTTACCATTCTCACGATCATTGCTGTCCTTAAATCAGTATGTTGTTGTTGTTGCTATGTGTGCTCCAGTCAACCTGACTCAGTGACTTCCAGTAGATTGTCCAACCTGCCTTCCAAGGAGTGGCTGCTGGTTTTGAACTGACAGCCTTCTGGGTAGCAGTCAAGTGCCTAAAGCACTATGCCACCAGAGCACCTAAAATCAGTATATTATACCCAAATAATAACCAAAAAAAAATAATAATTCTGTTCATAAAAACTAATAACAGAAGTGAATGGTTTGGAAATGGCAATTAGTAGTTCAGCGGTATAACCACTTTTCAGCATAACTTCCACAGAACAGAAACTGAAAATTCGCAGAGTTGGGGTGAAAATAAAGGCACTGTCTATTATCATACTCCGTGAACCAAGCTCTGTACAGACAGAGACTCCAAAAATTAGACAAGGACACACACTTCCCTCCCCCCACTCAACTGGTCTGCAAAAGACAAAAACTCAAGTGATAGAGCGAAAAAGGAATTATGCTGAGTACTTTGGAGCCACAGGAGCCACAAGGGTCAGCAATTGGCAATTCTGGTACAGCCGTCTATTATTATACTCTGTGAACCAAGCTCTGTATAGACAGAGCCTCCAAAAATTGGAGAAGGACTAATGCTCTGTGAAAGACAAAAAAACTCAAGAGATAAAGAGAGAAAGAAGCAACGAACATAGGTGTGCACATACCTATTCGTGTCTTGGATCTCACTTCTTTAAGATATATACCTAGTAATGGGATTGCTGGATCAAATGGCATTGTGTTTCCAATGTTTTAAGGAATTGCCATGTCAATTTCCACAGTGTAATCATAAATTATAGACAAGTTTGAATTTATTGATGTCATTTTGTTATGTGTTTTTTCTTGGTGTTGCTGATTTCATTGTTTTATATAATTCTCTGTGTTGAGCTCAATTTGTTTTTGAGTTGTGTTACCATCTCCTTTGTTGTTATTGTTTTGGTATTTGCTAAATATTTGTGCTTGTCTTCTTTTTTTGTTTGTTTTTATGTGAAAGTTTATTATTTTTCTTTGTGGTTACCCTTTGATGTATTGTTTTATTCCCAAGTTTAAAACAGTCCATTCTATCTTACAATTGTCTTGACTTCCTCACCATTTAGAAGTTCTCTAACTATACTACTTATTCCCTCTTTTTGGTTTGTGATTGCCCTTCTTTACTAAGTGATGTCTCTGGTTCCCTGTTTATAGTTTTGTTAGCTTATTTGGGTACTTCTATAACTGTGTTGGTTTCTAGATTATGTTATCATGTTATGTTAATCATTAGTTGTTGTTTGCTGTTGTTGGCTCTGTGTCTGTAGGACTCTCTTTAGCATGTCTGGTAAGTTTGGTTTGGTTTTAACAAATTTTCTTAATTTCTACTTATCTGTATGTGTCCTAATTTCATCATTATATTTGAGGGACAATTTTGCTCAATATGTAATTCTTGGTTGGATTTTTTTTCTTTTTTGGGTATTATATCTATCATGTCTTCTCCCCTGCATTGTTTCTGTCGAGAAATTAGAGCTTAGTCTTATTAGATGCCCCTTTGTATGTAATTTTCATTTTTCCCTTGCTGCTTTCAAGATTCCTTCTTTGTCTCTGGTTTTGTTGAGTTTGATTATGATGTGTCTTGGTGATTTTCCTTTGGGGTCTATCCTGTTTGGGATTCACTGAACTTTTTGAATGGGTAGAGTCTCATCTTTCATCATAATTGGGAAATTCTCTTCTATCGAATATTCAACAATTTTCTCTGTGGTTTAATTTGTCTCTTCCTTTTCTGGAATTCCAATTACACATAGGTTATTCCTCTTGATGGTATCTCACATGAATCTTAGGCTTTCTTCATTTTGTTTTCATCTTTTATTTCTTATTGATCCCTTAACAGAGGGGTATGAGGGTATTTGTCTTCAGTCTCACTAATTCTATCTTCCCTTTATTCCCTTTATTCAATTCTACTCCTTTGCCAATTCAATATATTATCTATTTCTGATATTTTAATATTCATCTTCTGGACTTATATTTGTTTTTTTTTGTGTGTGTGTTTCATTTCTAACTTTTTGTTTATTTTTTTTCAATTTATTCTTGTACTGTTTTCCTAAATTGTTATAGATTTTTGTCTGAATTTTCCTTAACTTTGTCTGTGTTTTCCTTGATCTGTCTCTCATTATGTTGAAGGTACCTAAATATAATTATTTTGAATTGCTTATCAATGATTTACAATGTTGCTTCTTCCTAAGGGATATTTTTGGGGTTTGTACCCTGGTCTCTTGTTTCTACTGCTTTATCTTGCTTCATTGTGTGAACTGAGATGTTCAGTTGTCTCTGATACATTGTGATGTTGTATTTATGTTTAATTTTAATTTTTATTTTATTGTGCTTTGGGTGAAAATTCACAAAGCAAATTTGATTTACTTTCAACAGTTCATGCACATTTGATTTCATGACCCCAATTAACATCTCCAGTCATAAAAATCTCTACTCCCCTCCCTGTCCTGTGACTACCCTCTTCTTGGGCCCTTCTTAACTATTCATTGCTGTCTGTTCAATTTTTCCTCTATGTGAATGTTGCCCCTCTGGTGTCTCATGGATGATTGATCTGAGGGGTGCATATCTCTAGAATAGGTGCGTACATCAACCTGGGGTAGGTGATCTATATGTAGGTCTTTCTATTGTTTGGCTAAGAGGCAATCCATGGAAGTGAGTCCATTTCTAGGCCTGAAGGATAACGTGTGGCCATAGTGTTGGGAGTTCCACCAGTTTCTGTGCACCAGTAATTCTGGTCATTTTTGTGTTTTTGAATTTTGTCCACATTTTCCTTCCCATTTTATCCAGGACATCCAGTTTTGATCCCTTTACAAGAGATTGGCATTGGTAGACAGGTACCATCTAGTTTGTCTGGTCTTGGAGTTATGAAGGCTGAGGTCCTTGTGGTCCATCTTATCCTTGTTTCCAAATGTCTTTGATTTTATTCACTCTTTTTTGCTCCAGATGAGAGGAGACCAATAGTTGCATCATGGAGGGCCACTGGAAAGCTTTTAAGACCCCAGTCAGTACTCACAAAAGTAGGTTGTAGAAGAAGATTCTTATGTACTATGTTGTGCCAATTGATCATGATGTCCCCTGCGACTATTGTCTCAAGCCTGCATGCCCAATGATTCTCTCTCTCATGGTGTTTGGTTGTTTCTGAGAAGTTACTCCAACTCTGCCTTGTGTTGCTTCTATAATGTAAGTGGCCAATTTTGTAGCACAAGTGCATGTGTAAGACTGTCTTCAGCAACATCTATTCTTAGTCTAAGGTATATTGCTGTTTGCCTACCTCCACCTGATCTATTTATCTATATATGCATCTATCCATAACCTAGAGTTTGGTGCTAGTGGTTATGCAGCAATGTGCATGTAATAGTATTTGCCTCTGTTGTCTATATCTTACATACATATTTCAGTGTCCTTCCTTTCCCCAGTGTCATCATGCTGGTCACAGACTTTTTCCATAATGTCCTTCCTTTCACCCAAATCAACATGTGACTCCAAACTAGTCCAAAATTGTCCCTCCACTTTCATCTCATCCCTAATAATCAACAAAGTGAATTTCCTTCCCTAAGTAAAACTTTCCTTGATTTTTCACAATAATGGGCTCATAAATATTTGTTCTTCTGTGATTGACTTATTTCACTCAGTATAATATCCTCCAAATTCAACCACTGGTGAGATGATTCATATATACTCCATTAATCTTTAATGTTTCATAGTATTCCATTTTGTGGACATACCATAGTTTGGTTATTCATTCATCAGTTGATGGGCATCTGGGTTGTTTCCATCTGTTTGCTATAGTGAATTGTGTTGTGATGAACATGGGTATGCATATGTCTGTTCATGTCTTATCTCTCACCTCTTTAGGATATATTCATACTAATGGAATTGCTGCATCAAATGGTATATCTATTTTCAGTTTTTTAAGGAAACACCATACCATTTTCCACAATGGTTGTATCATTTTGGAATCCCACCAGCAGAATATGAGTATTCCAGTCTCTCAGTAACCTCACCAGCATTTGTTATTTTCTGTCTTATTGAACTTTTCTGTGATTGCTGGGGTGAGATAATATTTTATTGTTTTTTTGATTTGCATCTCTCTAATGGCTAATGCCATCACTCATCTGTCAGTTTGTCTTATTGTGGCTTTCATTTTGCTGTGAGGCTGTAGGCTATGCCACTGGTATTTCAAATACTAGCAGGGTTACCAGTGGTTGACTGGTTTCAGCTGAACTTCCAGACAAAGATAGACATGGAAGAAGGAAGGGGCCATCTACTTCTCAAAGAATTGTCCAGTGAAAATCTTATGAATAGCAGTGAAACACAGTCGGATATATTACTGGAAAACTTTATGAATAGCCCTGAAACATTGTCTGATATAGTGCCAGAAAATGAGCCCCTCAGGTCAGAAGGCACTCAAAATACAACTGGGGAAGAGCTGTCTCCTCAGATTAGAGCCTACCATAATAATGTGGAGGGAGTAAAACTTTCAGGACCTCCATTAGCTGACATGACACAACTAAAAATGAGAAGAAACAGTTGCAAACATCCATTAATAATTTGAACAATGAAATGAAAAATATATGAATCTAGGAAAGTTGGATGTTATCAAAAATGAAATAGAAGGCATAAAGATTGATATCCTAGGCTTTAGTGAGCTGAAATGGACTGGTTTTGGCCATTTTGAATGAGACAACCATATGATCAACCTACTGTGTCAGGAATGACAAATTGAAGAGCAATGGCATGGCATTCATCATCACAAAGACTATTCACTATCTGTCCTGAAGTACAATACTGTCAGTGATAGGATGATATCCATATGCTTATAAGGAAGACCAGTTAATACAATTATTATTCAAATTTATACACTAGCCACCAAAGCCACAGATGAGGAAATAGAATATTTTTACCAACTTTTGCAGTCTGAAGTGACCAAACATGCAGTCAAGATGTGTTCCTTATCAGTGGTGATTAGAATGCAAATTCGGAAACAAAGAAGAATCGCTGGTAGCTGGAAACCATGGCCTGGATGGTAGAAATAATGCTCTAGATTGCATAATAGAATTTTGCAAGACCAATGACTTATTCATTGCTAATACCTTTTTTTCAACAACATAAACCGTGGCTATACATGTGAACTTTGCCAGAAGGAGTTCACAGGAATCAGATTGACTACATCTGTGGAGAGAGACAATGGAGAAGCTCAACATTTTCAGCCAAAACAAGGCCAGGAGCAGACTGTGGAACAGACCATCAACTGCTCATATGCAAAACAATTAAGAAAAAGGCCCTGAGAGCCAATATATGACCTTTATTATATCCCTCCTGAATTTAGAGACCATCTAAAGAATAGATTCAATGGATTGAACACCAATGACCAAAAATCAGAGGAGTTGTGAGATGACATCAAAAACATCACCCATGAAGAGAGCAAAAGGTCCTCCAAGTTCATACACATTATGCGGTGTTTTGCAGATTCCACATTATTCTTTAGCGTTGCATAGTATTCCATTGTGTGAATGTACCAAAGTTTGGTTATCCATTCCTCAGTTGTTGGACATCTAGGTTGTTTCCAAG
>NW_006921918.1:2365170-2373414 GCF_000298275.1 Orycteropus afer afer
CCAAGATTATCTTCTGTGTCTGTGTTAATTGGTTTCCCATTTCTTTGTTGAAGAGGGTCTGTGCAATCCTTCTGCCTAGTCCGCCATCTTGCCCCACCTCTCCATGATTATGTTCTTGTTCTCCTAAACATTTAGCAGAAAAAAAGAGAAAAATGGAAAATGAATAGGAGAAAAAAAGAAAATTGATAAAAGGAGGACAAAAATGCAGGTTATAAAACATTTTTTCTCTTTTCTTTCTTTTCCTTTTGCCATTCTTCAGTTTACAATGATTGTTTTCACCATTCTTCTTCTTATTTATTCATTAAAAATATTTATGAATCACTTAATATGCTCTAGGTGCTGTTTTTGGTATTGGTGACAAAGTAGTAAAATAAAGAGAGACAGAGATGGAGAAGATATTAAAGAGTGAATGATGTTAGGTAATAAATGAAGCAAAAAAGAAGACAGTGAATATGGAGTTCTGTTTAACATAAAGAATTTAGAGAAAGTCTTATTCCACAAAGTGATACTTGAGGGTGGTAACTTGGGCATGCCTACCCCTTAGGGCATCAGCTTCAGAGTAGTATTGGAAGCCAGATTTGTGGGAGATGGAGGTATTGTAAGGCTGAAAAAAGATTGGGTCATCCTAGAAAAGCCAAATAGGCAGAAGGTGGAAGAATGTAGCTGATTGGGAAAAATGAGCATGAGTTTAAAAGTGAAACTCACAGAACTATTTTCAGAAGTTTAAGTTGACATGGGTCATTGTCTTTCATAACTTGTATTATACTTTGAAATTATATATTTACTGTTTTTAATTTTTGTTATCATGGTCATTATGACTTAGTATCTGTTGCCCCAACTAGATCTTAACCTCTATAAGAAAAAGAGTTGGTCTATTGAGTTAACTATTGCATTCTCAGTGCTTGACAGAGTCCCAGAAATTAAATTGACTCTTTGGTAATGTCCACAATTAAATAAATGGATTCAATTTTTAAAAAAATTACCAATAATAGAGAGCTAACTATAATTTAGGTTTTTACATTTAATAAGTTATAATGATCACAAAAAGTTCAGAGAATATATAACAATCATCTCTTGTATATCAATGAGGGCACTGAAGAAAAATTAAACAGATTGCTCAAGGCTTTATATCTAGAATATTAGAGGGACCAAAATTTAACCCAGATCACTTAGCTTCAAAATATACCTCCATAGTACTATATGCCAATGCTTTTCAATAGAGACAGGAGATAGCTTTCAGAAACCCACAGTGAAATTTAAAATTGAATTGTCCATGTCCCTCTCATGTATATTCTTTCAATGGCTCTCTGCCTTGCTTAGAGTCTTTAAGGTTCACCAGGGCAGAGAAAAATTAAAGCTAGCGTATGAATAGAAAATGATGGTTAGTATGAGTAAGTGTACTTGAATATGACTTTGAGAATGCTTAATAAAATTATAGGTCTTCTTAGACCTCATGTTTTAACTGAGGATTATATGCACATACACGCTGCTTTTCTTTCTTCTACTTGTTAGTTTCTTTTTTCTAAATACTATTGGGAATGAATATTGACAGCCTGTCATAATTTTCACCTGAAAAATCATCTTTCTTATTGTTCTTGATTTTATTGCCTCTGGACTTAACATTTCCTTGCAGAATATCTGTTCCATTATTTTATTAAGTATTGATGTCATTCTTTCAAGATATTCAAAATCACTATTCTTAACTTGTAAAAATAATCAATACAGCATTTGTTCCTTTCCAATCTTCCTTGTCTCCACAAATCCCAAGATTTTTCAAAAAAAATTTTTAAGTAACTTAGTAAGTTAGCTAATAATTTTAAAATCCTAATGCATAATCCATCCATCAATTATATTTGCTATGCATGACACCCTTCATGAAAACATCTCAGAATGCTTTCCTGTTACAACTATATAACAGAATATGCAATTAAATGGCAAGTTGCAATCAATAAGTCTAGACTTGATTTAAACTTAGCCAACCCTGTGTATCAATAAATATGAAAGGGAAAACATTAAAAAAAAAAAAATTAAAAGCAAGGGTAAGCACATGATGATCATCCAAAATCCCAGAAGTTGAAGTATTGGGGCCAGCAAAAGTTTGTTTGCCTGTCAAGTGTTTCTTGTTTTAAATAATACTCAAGAAAGATTATAAGAATAATTGTTTCCCAAGAATATCCATTAGGAAAAAGTAAAAGGTTGTTTTATTTAATGTATTCAGCCACATGGCTTAAAATCTAAAAATGCTAAAACATGTAAATTCTAGACATTCTTTTTGGAATGAGTTAGATTTTTTTTAATGGACTCTATGTACACAGTTATCAAATTATATTCTCATATATGATACAAATCTAGCAGATGAAAACTCTCAGAAAGTTTGTGAAACATGAAAGCATGTAAAGACAGTCACTAAATTCAACCTAATGAACTTCTTTCCAAACTGTTTATAAGATATTGAAGGAGGGACTGCAGAATAAGGTGGACTAATTTGTTTTCTCCTTCAAATTGATTAACTATCCTTTTTTTATCTGTCAATATCGAATAAATGCAGCATAAAACACTGCTTGCTAAAAGAACCATATAAAACACTTAACTTTTCATACTTTCTTCTTTCTTGAAAGCTAGTAATGCCAGCTTCTTATGAGCCCATAAAATATACCTTTAAAAATGGGATTCATTATTGCAGTAGCTCAACCATCAACAAGGTCCACAACTTAAAAGTCATTTATTATTGACCTCACAAGTGGACTTTGTGCATGCGTACAAGATCCAAAACCCTGAACTTTGGCATACTATCTACCTTAGAGATGCTCATATATCGAATACTTAATCCCATTATTTATTACTAATTAATACTAAGTGATACATAGTATATACTCTGAAGAACAAGTAATACAAAAACTATCATTATTTGTTCTCAATCCTCTCCCCTCAAGTTTTTCCATCTTCTTAATCTCTCATATTTCTCTTTTTAACTCCTTATTGTGAATTCATCTTTGACATACTTGTTTTGACTTCCTAAACGTAGCCAGTTTTTCCTCTGATATTATCTTATGGCACCCTTATTTATTTGCCAGGATGCTTATCACAAGTGTGAAATTAATAACCATATGATTTTATTTGCAATGATATATCCAGCTTAAGGTAGGTGTATATTATCTCATGGCACTCTGTCATTATAAACCTAGAAACTAATGACATGCAGGTAATAGGTTATAAATATATTTTTGTGAAATGGATACCCTCTTCACCTCAAAAGACACAGTGAAGCATATGTTGTTGTTGTTACGCGACCTCGAGTCAGATCCGACTCAAAGCGACCCCTCCGTGGGTTTCCAAGTGAGTATCACTGGGGAAGTAGATGTCCAACCTTCCTTCCGAGTGAAGCACATAGAACATGTTACTATCTGGTCGTTCAGTTTAGCCATATGAATTACTTTCTGAAATCTGCTCATGAATACATAAGCTTCAGAGAATAGAATTTACTGGTTCTTCCTGCAATGTTATAGTAAGTTATTTATTTATTCATTCATTTGGTAAAACATACATGTGTTGTTGTTGTTGTTGTTGAGCCTTCCAGTCGGACCCCACTCCTAACGACCCCTCCTTGGGTGTGCGAGGCAATAATATCACTACGGAAGTAGATTGCCCAACCTTCCTTCTGAAGAGTGGCTGCTAGGTTTGAACCGCCAGCCTACTGGTTAGTAGTCAAGTGCCTTAGGCACTATGCTACCAGCGCTCCTAAAACATATATTTACAGCTGTTAATTTATGTTAAAAATATATTAGGTCAAAAATTAAAAAAAAAAATGAGGTTGTGAAGAAAGAAAATGAATGAGAGATTGTTGCTACTACCTCTAGAGAAAAGATCACTTTTTTTTTTCTTTTCCTTTTTTGTTTAAATTTGTACAGAGCAGTTGTGAACTGGAGGGAAATAATATAACATCAAAATGAGGAGAAACTACAGACGAAAATGAGCTTTGGGTTGACATGCCAACAGTTTGTCTCTGCTGAATTTTACTCCTGTTTTTTTTTTTTTTTTTTTTTCTCTGCTTTCTTTCTTATGAAATTTGTTGGTACATATGAACCTTCTTCGTGAAGACACCCAAATTAAATATAGACCTAATTTCAATAATATTTAAAGAATTAAAAAAATGAATGAGGAAATTAGCTTCAGAATTTACATTCAGAAATTTTTTATATATGATAATCATATTTTAGGCATTACTTAATTACAGAAATTGTCAATGAATATATGTATTTATGTTAGATAATAGCATTGAGAAATGAAATCTAAGTTACTTTTCTTCCACATGGTATTGTGTTAGTAATTTGCCGATATAATAAAGAACACTAGTTCTTAGATCTAGCTCCTAAGACAACTTGACTACTAATGCAATTTAGTTTCTTCTGCTGGCATAGTTTCCCTATTTTGAAATGAAGTGGTTGGCTGAGGTTATTTCTAAAGTCATATCTACAACTAATGGCCTAATACTCTTCCATTTTTTTCCCCCTCTGTTTTCTATTATTACACAATCTTTTTTCAGCTGCTTTTCTTTCAGGCCTTATGTCCACATAACTTCAAAGATATATAACCAGCACTTAAGAAATACAAATAAGTCTTGACACATATAATTTGGTAATGCAGTTAAATATTATGGATTTCATCTTACCCACCATTTTATTTCCAGAACTCTATTACTTGGTGTCAGGTCTTGCTTTATTACTTGATTATATGCTCTCTATCACAAAGCTGGACTAATTATTTTTGAAATAGTATTATTTAAAGGATAACACCATCATCAAAACCTATTCTAATTTTTTTTGAACAATGATCTATTGCTCATGATTGAGAAAAACTATGTTAAGTTGAATATTGTTTTTCTATTAGTTAATTCCCCTAGGCCCATTTGCTCGTGTCTCTGAAATTCATATTAATGGCAATGAAGAGTCACTGAAGTAGAAAGCTAACAAAAGGGTAAGAATATATGTAACATTATGTTTTGAAATAGTTTTGTATAATAGGGCATTGTGGCATTTGTATAAAAGTTCAAAGAGAAAGGAAGGCTATGACTTCACTGTAAATTTATTTTTAAGACTCCAAGATAGTTCAGCAGAGAATTCAGATCTGGAATTTAAAGGACAAAACAAGACCTATTAAGTAATTCAGTTCATTCTATAAAGCCAAAAAGAAAGGGTATGAAGATGCAATCACTCATTTTCTGAAAGCTAAGATGTAAGAATCAACTTAAGAATGGCTAGGATATTAGTAGCAGATGGGAAGATTCAGTGGCTGCCTTAAGTTGACAGCCATTGTCTGGCTATGAACCATGGTTACTAAATAAAGTTATGCTTACTTGGAGAAATCATAACCAACATCATTGAAACTGAAAACTATAATGCAATTTATTTTTTGCATTAAGGTAACAGAGCACAAAGAACACCGTGATACATTATTTTTCTGTCATTACTTCCATCCACACAAGTCCATTTAGACCGATAATGAACTCCATTATATCATCATTCTTCAGAAGTAAAAATAGGGACAAGACAAAGAAAAGATAAAACTTCCCTAAATTAATGGACATCAAAGGCTGGGTTTTATCTCTGTGTGTAAAAGCATGGAATCCTGTAAACATGGTTCTATTTTAAAAGTATTTAATCATTCAAGAAAGAAAGTTTGATAGTTTAGAGAAAAATAATGGGAAAACATAGTAGATCATGGTCTTAAAATGCAGAGATTGATTGCATAATTTTAGGAAATCACTCTGAAAAAGAAACTTTGGAAGAAATGATTCATATTCTTCTGATTGCTTATACTGCAAAGAAGTACAATGTACTTTGAAGACTATCCCCTGATTATCTTCTTTATACATTTACAAGATAGTCTTTATTAATAAACTACAGAAATGTGATAAAATTTTTAATCCTCTTTAACTCTGATTATAGATCAACATCCATCTTTATTACCTTTTATGGACCATTGTCTGTTACATATACATAGGTGGGATTTGAAACATATTTAGGAAATGATTGAAAAAATGAATAATACATGAAGCTAAAGCCACTCATTAGTCAGTTTGTCATACTGTGGTGGCTTGCATGTTGCTGTGAGGCTAGATGCTATGCCATTGGTATTTCACATACCACCAGCATCACCTGTGGTAGTCAGGCTTCAGCTGAGCTTCCAGATTAAGCAGACTGGAAAGAAGGACAATGCAATTCACTTCTGAGACAAATCAGCTAGTGAAACCTGGTGAACAGTAGTGAAACACTGTCTGATATATTACTGGAAAACTGTATGAATAGCCATAAAACATTGTCTGATGACATCATAATAAATGGAAAAGAGATTTAAGTTGTCAGGGATTTCATTTTCCTTGCATCCACAGTCAACACCCATGGAAGCAGCAGCCAAGAAATCAGACATCATATTGCACTGGGCAAATCTGCTGCAGAAGAAGCAAATATGTCACTTTGCAGACTAAGTTGGGCCTAACCCAAGCATATGAGCATATAGAAGCTGGACAATGAATAAGGAAGACAAAAAAGGAGTTGATGCATTTGATTTATGGTGATGGTGAAGAATACTGACAATACCATGGACTGCCAGAAGAATGAATAAATCTGTCTTGAAAAAAGTGCAGCTGGAATGCTCGTTGGAAGTGAGAATGGCCAGACTTCATCTCACCAACTTTGGTCATGTTTGTTAAAGTGACCATTTCCTGGATAAGGATATCATGCTTGGTAAAGTAAAGATTCAGCAAAAAAGGGGAAGATGGATTGACACAATGGCTGCAACAATAGGCTCAGGTATATCAAAGATCATGAGGATGGTGCAGGATCGGGAAGTGTTTCTTTCTGTTGTACTAAGGTCACTATAAACTGGAGCCTACTTAATGGCACCTAACAACAACAACAACAAAGCCTGAAGAATATGCCAAATATGTTGTTGTTGTTCTTAGGTGTCATCAAGACGTTTCCGACTCATAGTGACCCCATGCACAGCAGAATGAAACACTGCTCGATCACGTGCCTGCTCCATGACCCTTGCTATACTTGAGCCTATTGTCGCAGCCACCATGTCCATACATCTCTTTGAAGGACTTCCCCTCTTTCATGGACCCTCACCTTACCAAGCATGACATCCTTCTCCAGGGAATTGTCCCCTATGACAACATGACCAAAGTAGGTGAGATGAAGTCTGTCATCCTCGCTTCCAAGGAGCATCTTGGCTGCACTTCCTCCAGGACAGATCTGTTAGTTCTTTGGGCAGTCCATGGTACCTTCAGCATTCTTTGCCAGCACCACTCAAAAGCATCAACTCATTTTAGGTCTTGCTTATTCATTGTCCAGCTCTCACATGCATACAAGGCGATTGGAAATATCATGGCTTGGGTCAGGCGCACCTTAGTCCTCAAGGAAACATCCTTGCTCCTCAGCACTTGAAACAGTTTCTTTGCAGCTGAACTGCCCATTGCTACACATCGTCTAATGTCCTGACTGCTGCTTCCATTGGTGTTGATTGTAGAACTAAGCAATGTGAGTTCTTTGACAACCTCAATCTTCTCTATGTTTATCATGATGCTGCTTATTGGTCCAGTTGTGAGGATTTTTGTCTTCTTTATATTGAGATGCAATCCATACTGCAGACTGTATTCCTCAATCTTCATCAGTAAATGCCTCAAGTAATTTTCACTTTCACCAAGCAAAGTTGTATCGTCTGCGTATCTCAGGTTGTTAATGATTCTTCCTCCAATCCTGTTGCCACGTTTTTCTTCATATAGTCCAGCTTCTTGGATTATTTGCTTAGCATAGAGATTGAATAAGTATGGGGAAAGGATACAACCCTGACACACTCCCTTCCTGATTTTAAACCATTCAGTGTTCCCTTGTTCCTTTTGAACGATAGCCTCCTGGTCAAGGTATAGGTTCCTCATGAGTACAATCAAGTGTTCGGGAATTACCATTCTTCTCGATGTTATCCATAATTTGTCATTATCCATACAATCAAATGCCTTTGCACTGTCAATAAAACACAAGTAAACATCTTTCTGGTATTCTTTGCCTTCAGCCAAGATCCATTAGACAGCAGCTATGACATCTCTTGTTCCACATCCTCTTCTGAATCCAGCTTGCACCTCTGGAAGTTTTCTGTCAATATACTCCTGCAACCGTTTTTGAATTATTTTCAATAAAATCTTACTTGTGTGAGATATTAATGATATTGTTCTATAATTTCCACATT
>NW_006921918.1:2374964-2392089 GCF_000298275.1 Orycteropus afer afer
ATGTTCTGATTATTAATGCATGTTTGCTGCTCTTTCTCCTCAATTTGAGTGGTACCGCATCAGCCAATGGAGGTTGTGAAAGCTCTACCTTATCCATATGTGTAAGGCTGATTTTACTCTGATAATGCAGCTCTTTCCCCGTCCTACTTTGAGAGCTTTTTAAGCTAAGTGACTCATCTTTCTCCTCTGTATTGGACAGTGTTTCTGGACTATTCATAAATTTGCATAATAAAGTATCAGACAGTGTTTCTCTGTTATTCATAAGGTTTTCCCTGGCCAATTCTTTGAGAAGTGAATGGCCTCCTCCTTCTCCCTAGTCTGTCTCAATCTGTAAGCTGGGCTGATACCTGTGCAACAGGTGCACCTCACTGGGTTTGAAACACCAGTGGCACAGCCTCAAGACTCATAGCAACTCATCACCACAGTAGGACAGAGCAACAGATAAATTTTTCTCCCTTTGCTGTTGGAAACCCCTCCAACCACCCTTACCTCGTTCCCTGTGGCTAACTGCTTGTTCTATTCCAGTCCCTTTTGCCTTTTCTGTCCTCTCCCTGCTTCCTGCCTCACTGCCAAATATAGCATGGAAGAAAAATAAGCAACTTTGGTAGTCAATCTTATATTTACACTTAAAGTGTCTATGAGATGGTTTATAATGATATGCACCTCAGTTATTTTCTTCCATTTCATTTTTTTTATAGAAATAAACAAATGTTAATGTACACTAGTTTAATGGATATTTTAACATTTTTTCTTGGGTATAAGGCATTATGGTTCTAAATAATTCATAACATTCCTAAAGGCAGGAGGGCAGGAATATTATATTCCTTTGGTCTGTCATTGCTAGGTTAAATTTTAAACTTTCGCTGAAAATTAATTTCATTAAATTTTGAATTTTTATAGGAAAATTTAGAATCCAATTCTAAAACATCAATAATTAAAGCAAATGAACTTGTGATCATGCCTGTGTTACTTAAACTTATTTCAGCTCAATTTTCTTTATCATATTCAGGCAGTAAGACACAGTAGATTTACTGACAGTGTAAAATAAACAATCACAGATTGCATAAGCAGATTTTCAAAAAAATGTTGCTACATATTAACATGAATCAATTGAAGGTAATGATGAAATATTCCTGGTAGCCTAAATTTTTCATAAAATATACGTTGAAATAATTCAGGTCAATAAATCAAAATTGATTCCTACAAAACATATAAAATAATAAATGTAAAATTTATTAAAATTGTCATTTCAAAAATATAATAAATAAATTATGCAAAATATTTTCAAAAGCGTGGGTTGTTAAAGGTCTTTTTTAGAATGATACTATACAGCTATAATGTTTAAAGTGGGAGCTCCTAACAACAAAGACATATACTAAAGTTAAACAAAAAAGATCCAAAATTCATGATGAAAATGTATATAGACCAGCATAGCATACAATAGGAGTTCTGGAGGTGTAGTACATGAAGTATTTGACTGTTAACCAGAAGACTGTCAGTTCAAACCCTCCAGCCACTCCTCAGAAGGAAGATTGGGCAATCTACTTCCACAGTGATGTTGTTGTTGTTGTTGTTATGTGTCGTCGAGTTGGACCCGACTCATAGCGACCCCTCCTTGGGTTTCTGAGGCAGTATCACTATGGAATTAGATTGCCCCATCTTCCTTCCAAGGAGTGGCTGGTGGGTTTGAAACGCCAGCCTTCTGGTTAGCAGTCAAGTGCCTTAGGCACTATGCTACCAGAGCTCCTTCCCTAGTGATACTGCCTTGGAAATCCAAAGAGGGGTCTCTATGAGTCACATCTGACTCGATGGCCATGAGTTTGGTTTTTTGGTTTGTTTTTATACTTTACCAAGCATGATATCCTTCTCTAGGGACTGATCCCTTCTGACAACATGACCACAGTACAAGAGACACAGTCTCATAACCATTCTTGCTTTTAATCAGCATCCTGGCTATACTTCTTCCAAGGTAGATTGGTTCATTCTTCTGGTAGTCCATGGCATTTTCAGTATTCTTCACGAGCACCACAATTCAAATGCATCAATTCTTCTTTGATATTCCTTATTCATTGTTCAACTTTTGCATGCTTATGAGGCTATTGAGGCTATTGAAAATACCATGGCTTGGGTCAGGTTCATCTTAGTCTTCAAAGTAACATAAAAATTTTATAGCCCAAAAGAGCATCTATAGTTAAAAAAAAAAAAAAAAAAAGCTCATGGAGAAGACATAAGAATGCATAACACAAATAAAATAAATTATATTTAAAATGAACTTTAATGTTTAGACAAACATTAAACAGTTGTACACACTTCTGCGAAGGAAGGCTGAGCAATCTACTTCCGTAGTGATACTGCACTGCCTCGGAAACCCAAGGAGGGGTCTCTCTGAGTCCAGGCCAACTCAATGGCATACAACAACAACAAAACAACACAAAACCCAAAGTGTGGGATACAGCCACTACCATAGTGAGCTGATGGGTGCATAATTTATAGATTTATAGCAAACAAAGATTTTGAAAGGTAAATACTATTTTATTTACAAATTCTTTTGATAATATTTTATGCAGAAAAAATGACACCATTTGAAAAATACATATGTACGAAAATGTTAAATGCAGAACAAAGATATTGAAAATAACTTAGGTTGTCATTCAGGATTTTGTTATATTATTTATGATCTGACTACATAATGATTTACATTGTGGTAGTTAAAGTTGTGTGCCAGCTTTACTGGGCTGTGTTGTTGAGTGGCTTGGTGGCTGGATCTACTACAGGTGTAAAAAATGCAGAACAGTATACATAATAGTATACCATTTTTGTTGATAGAAAATGTTTGCAGGCATGAAAATACCTGTATATACACACCACAAACATTTTAAATATGTATGGGTTTGGTTGTTAAAAACTTGTGAGCAGACATGTAAAGTGCAACTATTGGTGTCTCCCTGTCCAGAGCAAAAAAGATTGAAGAAAATCAAAGACAGATGGAAACAATTAGTCCAAAGGACTAGTGAACAACATGAACCTCATTCTCTACAGCTCTGAGACCAGATGAAGTAGATGGTGTCTGGCTATCACTGCTCACTGTTCTGAAAGGGATCACAATAGAAAATTCTGAATAGAGTGCATGAAAAATGTGGAACAAAATTTAAAATCATAAAGAAAGACCAAGCTCACTGGTCTGATAGAGACAGGTGGAGCCCCTGAGAATATAGCCCTTAGATACCATTCAAGCTTGGAACTGAACTTATCTCTGTGGCTCAACTTTCATCCAGACAATAGGCTTATAATGTGAACAATAACACCAGAGATGTATGTACTCTTTAGAAAAATCAACCATATGAGATCAAAATGGCAGCATTTGCCCAGGGATAAAGCTCAGAAGGAAGGAAAGAATAGGAAAGAAGGTTGAATGAAAATGGTAAACACAGGAAGGAAGCAGGAAGAGTGCTATTGCATTTTGGGTTTGTAATCAATATCATGGAATAAAATGTATATGAATTGTTGATCACAATAAAAAGTTTTTTTAAAAAAATGTTAACTCTGTATGTGTTTTAGGTGAAACAATAAGAAATTTTCCCTTTTCCATTTAAAATTTAAAATTATTTGTGTATAAAATAATCATATAATTTTTTAAAAAAATATTACTGCCTTCAAATACTTCAAAACCAAGTTACATACTAGGATAGAAGAAAGAAAACAAACAGGAATATGATTCAACATTAAATATTTAAACTGATTTGTTTATATATAAAACATAGAAACCAGAAGACCCACTGCCATTGAGTGTATTCTGATTCATAGTGACCCCATAGGATAGAGTAGAACTTCCCTACAAGGCCGTATCTTTCACTCACAAAGCAGCTGGTGAGTTTGATCCATGGATCTTTTGGTTGTAAGCAGAGAGCTTAACTACTTTGCCACCAGAGTTTCTTCTATAAAGAACAAATATACTTTAATTCTAAAATAGATAGATAGATAGTGTGGTAGTTCAGTTTGTTTGTCAACTTGCCTGGGCCTGGTTGAGTGGCTGGGCAGCTGGTGGTAGTTATTCCCCATGATAAGACTGACAATCAACTCCATGGTGGGATCTACCACAAGCAGCTGAATAGCTTCCTTTGGGATGTGGTCTGCTTCCTGGGGATAGTCTCTAGTTTATGCATGCATGGACCCCGCATGTAGCTGTGTCATTGTTCAGCAGCCTGCCATGCTCTGCCGACTTTGGGATTTACAATGGACTTGAATTAATGGCCTGCTATGTGGTTTGGAGGAGCTCTGGTAGCATAGTGGCTAAAAGCAGTTGACTGCTAACCAGAAGGCTGGCGGTTCAAACCCACCAGCCACTCCTCGGAAGGAAGGTTGGGCAATCCTACTTCCGTAGTGATACTGCCTCGGAAACCCAAGGAGGGGTCGCTATGAGTCGGGGCCGACTCGACGGCACATAACAACAACAACAACAACAATGTGGTTTGGTAACATCAGGACTGTGCCATTTTATTGTTGACCTTGGGCTTGTTAGCATCAGCAGCCAGTAGCTGCCTGAGTGAAGAGATGCCTCTAGCTTCAGTGGGCTGGGAGCAAGATGCTGAGCTGAAGCTCAAGGTCAAGGGGCTTTCACACAGCCTCTAGAGCCTGGCCCTTTGAACTTGAACTTAAAGCCTCCAATCTGTAAGAGAATAAACTCTTGTTTGTTAAGGCATCCCATTTGTGGTATATTCTTGTCAGAGTGGCACTAGGTAACCAAAACAGATAGACAGGTAGATAGATTTCATTTCTTTATTTCACAAATAGCATATCATAGCCACTAGAGTAAAAAAAAAAAAAAAAGTCACAACTATGTGACTGAAAATTATATATAATTTAATTCTCTTTTTAAAAATATTCTAAAACTAAAGAGATTTTATGTTAAGATTGCATACTATTTAATGTCAACTTGAAATAATGCTATTTTGTAATTAAAATTTAATTGATTGAGATTCTTGTACAAAACCATAGGAAATTAACAACACACACACACACACACACGTGTGTGTGTGTGTATATATATATATGTGTGTATATATATATATATATATATATGGCTAGATTTATTGCTTGCTTTATGAATGATTCTGGGAGTGTTTTACCTGAGGCAGTTGTGTGGACTATGCACCTTTAACATTTGTTTAGCCTATAACAAATGCTGTGCAAATCAATCTTTTTGATATGGTATTATGAACAGTAAAGCTTTTATTTTTAATGCATTCCCTTGCCAATTTGGTCAGAATCCAAGTAAATTTTAGTTTGAAGTTACAAATTTGAAAAAAAACAAAACCTAACAGTAAAAATATAGTTCACAATAATCGTTTATAAGGTTAATTGTTATCAGAATAGAATTTTTATTAAACTACCTTTGTTAATTTAATGTGAAAGAATTTTATAAACATAAACTAACTTCCTTTCGAGTAACTTGTTTTCAATTTAAAGGACTTTTTCTTTTTTGTCCATTCTACTTCATTCTCTGATGAATGCATAGAATGCTGGAAATTAACCCTGAGGAATTTCGTGCTGCTTTTATGCTTTAGCAGTTAAATGTTTACTATGCCTTTTTAAAGTTCAACATTTTATTAAAATGTACACTTTTATATGAAGATAACATATCTAAATGAATGAATAGTATAGGTTCAATTTGGGACTACTTCTATACTCTAACAATTAAAGTAGCATTCCTAGATAATTGATGTATCTATGTCATTGTTGTTTGTATTACAATGATGAAAATAATTATGTAGTAATATCCTTCTGACAAAATTAGAGAAAGGTAGCCAGTATTTTAGTCTATTTAGGTGGATATGCTGTTGGATAAACTGAGTCCAAAACGTTTATACACTAAGATGTATCTATTTAGTTGGTTGCTCTGGGTGTGACACATGGTTAAATTCTTGACTACTAACTTAAAAATTAGTGTTTTGAGTACACTCAGATATGCCTTGGGAGAAAGATCTGACAGTCTACTTCTGAAAAATCAGAAAAACCCTATGAAGCATGGTTCTCTGACACAAATGGGGCCACCATTAGTCAGAATTAACTCTGGCAAATGATTTGGATTTGTTTTTGTTGCAGTTATCATTGTGGGTGATTTCTGAGAATTTACCAGTAATAACCCCCTAAAAGTAACTCTTCATATTACTATTGTATGTTTTGGTGAAGACAAAGAAGACTTTTCTCACAAAGAGAAGAAATAAAGATAAAAACCTACTACTAACACTTTGAAGATACCAAAATGTGCAAATAAACTGTAGAGAATATATGTAAAGTGAAACAAAAAAATGTAAAACAATTAAAAGGCATTAATACATGTATATGGGTAATATGCATTTTTCCCCTCTGGAAGTGATATTAATAAAATAATTTTTTTTTTTTTTTTTTGGTAAGTAATAATGTGTACCTGGGAAAATGGTCCTTCCAAGAGCAGGCAAAACCAAAACATTCTACTTAAACTGCTGAGATTTATTTATATATCAACTAAGGCAAACATGTCTTATATTTTCTTATTCTTAGCTGCTGCCAGTTGTAACTCACAGCAACCCTATATACAACAGAATGAAACACTGCTGATCCTGCACCATTCTTACAATCCTTGCCATGTTTGAGCCCATTTTGGCAGCCACTGTGTCAATCCATCTCATTGAGGTTTCATTGACCCTCTGTTTTATCAAGCATAGATATCCTGCTACAGGGACTGGTCCGTCCTGATAACATGTCCAAAGTACATGAGATGAAATCTTGTCATCCTCACTTTCAGAGAGCATTCTGGCTGTACTTCTTCTAAGACAGGTTTTTGGTTCTTCTTCTGGCAATCCACAGTACATTCAATATTCTTTACCAACACCATAATTCAAATGCACCCCTTTTTCATCCTTCTTCCTTATTCATTGGCCATATTTCATGTGTTGCTTTTGTTATTGTTACGTGCCCTCGAGTCAGCCCTGACAAATAGCAACCCCTCCTTGGGTTTCCAAAATGATATCACTACAGAAGTAGATTGCCCAGCCTTCCTTCTGAGGAGTGGCTGGTGGGTTTAAACCTCCAGGCTTCTGGTTAGCAGTCAAGTGCCTTAGGCACTACACTACAAAAACAAAACAAACAAACAAAAAAAACCTCACTGCCATCAAGTTAATCCTGACTCATGATGACCCCCATTGAGGTTGTGAGCCTGTAAATCTTTACAGCAGTAGGTTGCCCCATCTTCTTCAGAGCAGCTGGTGGGTTTGAACCACTGACCTTCTGGTTAGCAGTCAAATTCCTTGTTCACTACACCATCAGATACCATTGAAAATGTTATGAACTGGGCCATGCACATCTTAGTTGTTAAAGGGACATCTTTGTTTTTTAACACTTTAAAGAGTTATTTTGCAGTAAATTTTCCCAATGTGATAAGTCATTTGATTTCTTGATTCTTACTTCCATAGGTATTGATTCTGGACCAAAGAAAAATGAAGCTTGACAATTTTAATACTTTCGATGTTTATCATGAAGTTGTTTATTGGTTTAGTTGTGAGAATTTTTTGTTTTGTTTTGTTTTTTGAGAGATAACTATACTGGTTTTTCATCTCCATCAATAGACTCTTCAAGTCCTCTTCACTTTCATAAAGCGAGAATGTGTCATTTGCATATTGCTATTTATTAATGAGTGTTACTTTAATCCTGATGATGCATTCTCTTTCATATAGTCCAGTTTCTTGAATGATTTGCTCCATAAACAGATTGAATATGTACTCTGAAGGGCTATAAACCTGCTGCAGATGATAATTTCCACATTCTGTGAGAGCCTCTTTCTTTGAAATGGACAGAAATATGTATTGCTTTCAGTCAGTTGGCCTTGTAGTAGTCTTCCAAATTTCTTGGCTTAGACAAGTGGGTACTTCCAGTGGTGCATATCTTTATTGAAACATTTCAACTGGTATTCTACCAATTCCTACAGCCTTGTTATTAGCCAGTCTTCAGTGAAGCTTAGACTTCTTTCAGTACCATCAGTTCTTTGTCATATGCTATCTGCTGAGTGGTTGAAGATCAACCAATTTGTTTTAATACAGTGACTCTATGTTCTTTCTATCTTCTTTTGATGCTCCCTACATCATTCAATATTTTACCCATAGAGTCCTTCAGTATTGCAACCCTAGGCTTGAATTTTTTCCTTCTGTTCTTTCAGTGTGAGATATGCTGAGCACATTCTTCCCTTTTGGATTTCTAACTCCAGGCCTTTGGACATTTTATTATAATTTTTTATGTGGTCTTCTCAAACTACTTTTGAAATATCCTGTTCAGCTTTTTTGTGCCACCATTTCTTCTGTTCCTTTCAACTACTCTACATTCAAGAACAAATTTCAGAGTCTCTTCTGACATCCATTTTGTTTTTTCTTTATTCCCTGTCTTTTTAATGACCTTTAACTTTCTTAATGTATGATGTCCTTGATATCAACTTCCAACAGATGTCTGGTCATGTGTTATCAGTGTTAATGTGTCAAATATATTGAGGTAACCTCCACATTCAAGCAGGATATCTTCAAGGTCATGCTTTGGCTCTCATGGACTTATTTTATTTTTCTTCAACTTCAACTTGAACTTCAATATAACATTTGATGGTCTGTTGAATAGGCCCTTGACTTCATTCTGACTGATGCCATTGAGCTTCTGCATCATCTCTTTCCATAGATGTAATAGAGGGCACATGGTAAAGTTTTCCAAGATCAATAACTTATTCATTGTAAATACCTTTTTTAAACATCATAGATGACTGTAGACATGGACTGTAGAAATCAAAACGGCATGTTTAACATAAGAAGAAATGAAATACTTATAGCCAATCTTTATACCAGAACACAGTGAAACAACATACTTATGGTAATCAAGAATGAAACTCTAAACAAATAATTTTCTTTCAGTCAAAGTGACTTGAGGTATAAATAAGAGAGGCCAATAATCATTAAACTCATGACTTATAAGAACTATAGGACTTCTCTCTTGAGTGCTTCTTCAATAATTTTCTATAGATTAAATTCAAAGAAACAAGAAAAAATCTAGAACAAAGAGTAACAAAATATATGGTGAAAATACTAAAATTTTTATAAATAGACTAAATTACAGAAAAAAAGATACCAAAATTATATGTTCTTGCAATCTAAATATAATAAATATTTTAAGAAGTAAGGTAAATAAAGAAGTGTGGTTTTAAGGTAGAAAGAGAGGGAGGGAATGAGGAATAAGAAATTAGTAACTAATTCATTATTGTACATACTGAGGATAAAAAGAATTTTTAAAAGTACTCTCTATCAAAATGGAGACAGAGATAAAGCTAACCATTATAATTGTAATTTTGAAGAAAATTCTAAATACAAAATATCTAACAGTGTTTTCTATGTTTGTTTGCCACTCTCTCTAATCCTCCCTCAGAATTATTGTAAATGCACTATGGTAATTTATTTATTTATTTTTAGTAGCAATGTGTAAAAAAATATATTAAAAAAAGCATTGTGACACAAAAATATGTTCTGGGAGTGGGGAGTGGTTGGCAAACAAACCTAGAAGGCACACATTATTTGTGAAAAAATACTGTAATTTAAGCTAACAGATTTACCAAATTAATAAATGTAAATTACTCATAAAAAGGAAAAAGTGTTTACATGTTACAAACAAAGAAAAATCTAAGTTTATATATTATATAAGATTTGCACAAGACAAAAAAAAAATCCATGTGACTAAAACATTAAAAGTGTGTACAAACATATTCCTGGAAAATAATACAGTAAACAAAGTGTAATATTCTTAACATAGGACAAGTGAAAATTTGGTTTGAAAAAAAAAAAAAAAGTAATTACATGAAGAATGAAGAAAGACATTTTACAGTGCTGTGGTAGTTAAATTTGTATGTCAACTTGACTGGACCTGGTTGAGTGGCTGGGTAGCTGGTGGTAGTTATTCCCCATGATGAGACTGGCAATCAACTCCGTGGTGGAATCTACTGTGAGCAGCTGAGTAGCTGCCTTAGGGATGTGGTCTGCTTCTTGTATATAAGGAGAAGCCTTGGAGACAGTCTGTAGTTTATGGTATGCTTGGACCCTGCATGTAGCCATGTTGTTCAGCAGACTTCCATGCTCTGCCAACCTTGGGACTTAAAATGGACTTGAATTAATGGCCTGCCATGTGGTTTGGTAACATTGGGACTGTGCTATGTTATTTATCAGCTTTGGGCTTGTTAGCCTCAGCAGCCAATAGGTACATGAGTAAAGAGATGTCTCTAGCTTCAGTGGGCCAGGACAAGAGGCAGAATTGAATCCCAAGGTCAAGGGGCTTTCACACAGCCCCTGGAGCCTGGGACTTTGAACTTGGACTTCTAGCCTCCTGAACTGTAAGAGACTAAACTCCTGTTTGTTAAGGCCATCCCATTTATGGTATATTATTGTCAGAGTGGCACTAGGTAACCAGAACAGTGCTAAGGATTTCAAGTTACAATGAAGATCCAGAAACAACTTACATATAACAGAAACTATAGGCACTTTAAGGCCAGATACATAAAATACAATAATAATAGGAGATATAATACCTTTATCAAGTCAAAACAGATTAACTTAATAAAAAAATTATTTGCAGATGATTTGATGGCTGAAAATCTCCCTAAATTAATAGAATGCTAGCACAAACAAGAAAATACAGTAAAATAATAAGGTATAAAATTTATTTTTAAATTTACAGCCTCAATATATGTATAACAAAAAACAAGGTAGAAGGTATAAGAGACAAGAGGAAGCTCCTGATAATGAGTAGATGAATTAATTAAGCAATGGCTGGATGAATATATAAACAATTAAATAGGATATCTAGATATAAATCCTATAACAATTGTATAGCTCTCTATGTAGAATATTTGTGTCCTAAAATACACAAAACTTGATTTGAAATAACTTTAAAAAAATTTTTTTTCTTGGGTAGGAAAATAAATCTTCATGTAAATTTGATTTTTTAACGTATTTTATAAATTTAAACTGCTCCCAATTAAATATCATCATGTAGCTTCCCTGAGCTAACCATGTTATTATGAAGTTTACATAAAATAAAACACAAAAAATAGTAGAAAGTGTGGAAAAAGAGAATATTATATGGTCAAGGGAGAGGTGTGGCAGTAATTAGGCTTACCAGATATTAAAGCATATTATAAATTATCTATTGGGACCTCTCGTGGAGTAGTGCCTAAGGCTTTTGACTGCTAACCAGAAGGCTGACAGTTCAAACCCTCCAGCCACTCCTCAGAAGGAAGGTTGGGCAATATACTTCTGAAATGATACCACCTTGGAAACCCAAGGAGGGGTTGCTATGATTCGGATCTCACTTGATGGCAAACAGAACAACAACAACAACATAAGGGAAACACATGAATGGACAGGCCAACAGAGCAGAAGAGAAAAAAAATATATAAATAGATCTAGTCATATATAGGAATGTCATATATCATAAAGAAAGATAGAATTTGAAGTTTTTCTTATATATCAGGATAGATTAAAAATGTACCCAAAATTTAATATTAAAATATTCTTATTTTTTGCTAGTAAAATATTGGCTGATTGAAAATTTACATATCCCTAACTTTAGAGTTGCAACAAAAGTACAAGGAAAAAAACTAAAAAAGACAAATGATCGCAAACTTGGAATATGTATTTAGAACTTATATTCCAAATATACTGTTATTCTTTCAGGAGCATCTAAGAATTAAGAGAAAGGTCAAAATCCCAAAATGAAATGAGCAAAAATATATGAACAGATTGTTCACAGAAAAATGTATGAAGATTGGTTATAATCATTTGAAAAGATGTTCACAAGACTTATATAGAAAGTAAAATACAAATTAATACACTGAGATACAATTCCTTACCTATAACATAGCAAACATTCAAATATTGGAGAAAATATCCTGATATTTGGTTGTGGAGAAAAGGGCAATCTCATACATTTGCAATAAAAATATTAAATGGTGTGTACATTTACAGCACAGGACCAGACAGTATTTTGTTCTGTGATATAAAGAGTTACTATGAGTCAGAGTTGAGTCAACAGTAGTTAAGAACAACAAAAACAACACTTACTGAGGGCAACTTAACAGCTTCTGGGAAAATTTTACTTGAATATTCACTCTCTATCACAGATCAAGTATCCCAGAAGCAAATACTGAGATGAGGATGTAGCTTGCAATGATTGTTAAAGGAAGTGGGTAAAGGACAAAGAAGAAGAAAGGGTCAAGGAAGGAGATGTCTCAGGCAATGCCACATGGAGAAGAGATTCAATTTGAACCTCGAGACAGTGGTTCTCAAACATTTTGACTATGGATAACTTTTCCTTCTTAAATATTATTAAGTATGCCAAAGACTTTTTATTTGCGCTCTATCTATATATATCTGTCTATACTTACGTATATTGGAAATTAAACTGAGTAGTAAAAAGTATGTTATTAATTTATTTAAAAATGAGAATGATAAAACAGTTGCATGTCAACACAAACATAAAATAAACATATATCATAAAAAGAAAAAAATTTAGTAAGAAGAGTGGCATCATTTTATCTTATGCAGATCTCTATCTGGCTTAATAAAAAATACCTGAATTCTCACACATGTACATGTTGTAATACATTATTTTAGTAGAAGTATATGAAATAAATAATAAATATATACATATATATAATATTTAATATATATATATATGAAATGGAGAGGAGTACTTTAACCTCTTCAGGTAATTGTGAATATTGTTATTTGATACTACATCAAAAGTGGTAATTAATTATAATGTTAAATTTCAACTCATATTGAAAAACTATTTGTCTTTGTTCTTCCTTCCCTTCCTCCTCTCTCCCTCCATTCCTTCCTGTTTTCCTCTCTTATTGTTTAACTGTTTATCTATTAGCAAATATTGAAATACTTTTCATGAATTTGTTTTTACAGTCAATCTAGCAATGCAGTTTCTTGTATATACCTTTGGACACATATTCCATTTCTTCTGATACATGCATCTAGAAATGTTATATCACTAAGGTATTTTTTTTTTCACGTTTTTTCTTTTAAATGGATATTAATTACAAATTTGGCAAATAAAACTACATATTTACCCTCCAAGTGTCAATGTGTGAATTTAAAGTGTGCATGTATGCATACATGTTTCCCATCTTTTTCAGCACTCAATATTGATCTTGAATCATTTTGTCAATTTGTCAGTTAAAAAGAGACATTTGGTTTAATATGTTAATGCATATTTCCATATTTTTAGATGTAATGAGTTCCATTTATATATATATATATATATATATGTATGTATATATATATATATGTCTATAGGTTAAGTTTTAATATAGTATTGTTAAAAAAGAAAAAGGAAGAATTATTCAGATGCAGGTATCTGGATGATGTATGCTGGCAAGGAACTCAGAGAGTAAGCTTTGAAACTGACCTTGAGATTCCTGGTTGAGAAGACAAAATTGAAGGACTTGGGGATTAAGTAAAAGATAGATAGACATTCTAAAAACCCACTTCCATCAAGTCAATTCTGACTCATAGTGACCATACAGGACAGAGTAGAACTGTCCCATAAGGTTTCCAAGGCTATAAATCATTAGGAAAGCAGATTGCCAGATCTTTCTTCTGGGGAGCGGCTGGTAGGTTTGAACCAAAGATATTTTGATGACAATCCAAGTGCTTTAACTACTGTGCCATCAGGGATTCCTAGGTAGTTGAAAAAGGGTACTGCTTTTTATACAGTACTAATAATAACAATTATAATTTTAAAAACATGATGGACAGAAAATGAAAAGAAAGACTGGCTTCTTGTTAAGTGCCAATACCTGGTCTTTCTTGTGTGGTGTCCTCTTACCTTCATTATTATCAATGAACCAGTTCTGTATTACTTTCTCCTCTTCTCAGCCATGACCTATCGGAAGACACCACTATTGAGCTTCTTTGTAATGGAATCACCCCTTTCACCAGTTCATTGTTTTTCCTTTGATAAACAGTATCCTCCACTCTGTCTCGTAGAGCATGGTTGTTAAATTATGTCCACTCTAGTGGGCTAATTTCTCTCACTCTTTTAATTCCTTCTTCTATGGTCTACCAAGGTGGAATTTCTGCTATACTCAGATGGAACTATCAGTTTCTCCACACTTTTAAGGACCACTAGCAGCATATTGTTATCATTTTCCTGGATATGTGCCAAAAAGTGCATTCTGAAATAATGTACCATCTCAATAAATGTTACAACTATCTCCCAATCCATCATCCTCAGAAACTAATCCCATGCATATTCTCTCACCTTCTTCCGGTACAATTTGTCTATGGCCCTCAGTTACTTCTAAGTTTAGGTCCTTCCTTCTTAGCAGACACTGCACTACCCAACTGCATCCTGATATGGGTTAATTCTGGTTATTGGCCAAGTGATGCAAATGAAAGGTGTGGCCAGATCCTGAAAAAGAGCTATGCACTTTTGCAAGAAAGAGGCATCTGCATCATCTTCAAGCAAGAAAAATGAGCTAGCATTAATTAGGAAAGAGTGAGTCATGTCTATAGGTTCAGAGAATTCAGAAGAATCTGGAATTCATAATTTTTCAGTGTATCAACCCAGTTGTCTTCATTTCATGACTGAGGCTTTCATACTTTGCTAACTGGATCTGTTTGGATTTATGAAGCTCTTCTAGACCTATGGCTAAGTTGTTTGGTCCTGTAGGACAATCTTACTGGTATACCATAGACTAGGCTATTGTGCACTCTGAAGCCAATTACTACTGTGATCATTAAAAATTAGTGACACTGGAGAAATTTGGTACGTGTCTCAGAGTTATCCTGCCTGATAGGCAAAGTTGCCATACAGTCAATTCGCACTCATATGGACATCATGTATTTTAGACTAGAGCTGCCTACATAGGGTTTTCAATAGCCATGATCCTTCTGAAACAAATTGTCAGGACTTTCTTCTGAGGTGCCTCTGAGTGAAACTGAACCACCAACCTTTGCAGTAGTAGCCAAGTGTTCAGCCATCTGCAGTTTTCAGGGACCCATGATACCCAAAGTATCTATGTACTTATAGGGAAGCTCCTATTAGTCATCAATTGAGGGCTATTCTGGTGTCCCTGGGTGGTGCATAATATTAAAGTACTCAGCCACTAACTAAAAATTGGAGATTCTAGTTCACACATAAATGTCTTGAAAGAAAGACTTGATAATCTACTTCAAAAAAAAAAAAAATAGCATTGGAAATCATATGGAGTACAGTTCTACTCTGACACACATGGATCACCATGAGTTGAACTCCACAGCAACTGGATTGCAAAAGACTATTCTGAGGTGTGTTGGAAAGAGAAATAGTGGTGATAATTCTCTGGGCTTTCAGTCTTGTGTGTGTGTGTGTGTGTGTGTGTGTACTGGGTGAAATGTAGCTATCAGAGAATGCCTCAGGCAGTTGGAAATTGATTGCCATACACAATAGAGTTCTAGGATTTTGATAAAACTGGTAATTTGCACAAATTATAGAGTGTATTAGAAAGATATTTAAACTTGTGATGAAATGTAGACCATATACAATATAAAAAACAAAACATAAGTGGAAAAGTTTATTGTATTTCCTTAGGAAATGGTATATCTTCGAGTATGGATGAAGAATGAATTCATATGGCAGCATAAACATATCAAAAACATACTTTGCACCCATACATATATATGAGTGTGTACTGTTATTAGCCACCATCCAGTCAACCCTTGACTCATAGCATTTCCATGAGTTAAAGAGTAGAACTGCTCCTTGGGTTATCTTAGCTATAATCTTTACGGAAGCAATTATGTAGGCCTTTCTCTATGGAGCCAATGGATGGGTTCAAACCTCCAACTTTTAGATTAAGAGCTGATTGTAAATTGCAACCTAGGCTTCTGTATATAAATCAAACACATTGCCATTGAGTAGATTTGAACCGATAAGACAGAGTAGAAGGAATGGGACTTGAGCTTAGAGGCTTCAGTGAGCAGCATTACCTATCTTTCATTGTATGTATTCATTTTTACCATTTAATTTTCTTTTATGGATAATGACCTTGGTTTTTCATTTTTGGTACTATAGCAAGTTTCCTTTGGGAGAAAAAACAATATTGCAGGAAAAAAACTTTGTGACACCCTTTTATTTTAAATAATGTTAGACTTACAGAAAAGGTGTGAAAATAGTACAGGACATTCCCATATACTTTTTACCTGTCTTCCCCTAATGTTAGCATCTTATGTAACCATTGTTCAGTTACTGAAACCAGGAAATTAGCCTTCATTTGATACTATTGAATAGACCTTATTCAAAATTTGCCAGTTTTTCTCCCAATGTTCTTTTTTTGGTCCAGGATCTAATCCAAGATCCCACATCACATTTATTTATTTAATTTTAATTGTGATTTGGGTGAAAGTCTACAGAGCAAATTCATTTTCCTTACAGCAGTTTATACACATTTTGTCTCATGATATTGACTGCAATTCCCCACAATGTAACAGCTCTCTTCCTACTTCCTTCCCATAGATACTGCTTCCCTGTGCCTTTCCCTCCCATGCATTCCTGCCCCCACCCCCAGCATCTCCCTGTGCACTGTCCTTCTGTTCTCCCATGACCGAACAGATCAAGGAGTCAGCCGCAGGGATCCAGGTGAGGAGAGGGAACCCAGGCCACATCCCACAAGTGGCAAGGTGGGAGAGCAGGGAAAGGACAGAATAAGCAAAGGGGATCAGAACAGATGGAGGAGTCAGCCACAGGGTCCAGGGGAGGAGAGGGGATCCAGGCCACGCCCCACAAGGGGCAAGGCAGGAAAGCAGGGAAAGGACAGAGAAGGAAAAGGGGAGTGGGACAGAGCTAGGAGTCAGCCACATCCAGGTGATCCAGGTGAGGAGAGGGATGTCGGCAACACCCCATAGTGGCAAGGCTGGAAAGTGTGGAAAAGACAGAAAAGGCCAAGGGGACGGGGACAGAGTGAGGAGTCAGCTGCAGGGATCCAGGTAAGAGTGGTTGGAGAGGTTTCCAACACCTAAGGGAGACAAACTTGTCTGTCAGTTTATCCTACTGTGGTGATATGTTGCTGTGAGTCTTG
>NW_006921918.1:2414727-2422950 GCF_000298275.1 Orycteropus afer afer
AATGGAACCACACTCAGATTATTAGATGACATGTAGCACTGGGCAGGTCAGCTGTGAAGGAACTCTTTCAAGTGTTGAGGAGCAAGAATGTTTCCTTGAGGACTAAGGTACACATGACATGGGCCATGATATTTCCTATCACCTCGTATGCATGTTAGAGCTGGGCAATGATTAAGGAAGAGCGAAGGAGAGTTGATGCTTTTGAGTAGTGGTGCTGGTGAAGAATGCTGAAAGTACTGCTAAAAGAACTAAAGGATCTATCCTGGGGGAAGTGCAGCTGAAATGCTCCTTGGAAGCTAGGATGGCCAGACTTGGTCTCATCTACCTTGGTCATGTTGTCAGAGGGACCATTCCCTGGAGAAAGATGTCGTGCTTGGTAAGGTGGAGGGTCTGCGAAAGAGGGGGAGGCCTTCGATGAGATGGATTGACATGGTGGCTGCAACAAAGGGGGCAAGTATAGCAAGGATTATGGAGCTGGCGTGGAATCGGGCGGTTTTTGGTTCTGCTGTTCATGGGGTTGCTATGAGTTGGAAATGACTCCACGGCACGTAACAACAACAAAAAGGACAGAGTTGAACCACCTTATAGAGTTTCCAAGAGTATAAATCTTTTCAGGAGCACACTGCCTCATCTTTCTCCATTGGAGCAGCTGGTTAGTTTGAACAACCAACCTTTTGGTTAGTGGTGGAATGTTTTAACCCTGGTGCCACCAGAGTTCATATAACCATGTATCAGTGTATCTATCTATCTCTATCTATATATTTATATAGATCTATGAAAACTGTATGTAAGCAGCTCTAGTCTATATACATCTATATAGATATATAGATAGAGATAGATAAATAGATATATGGCAATATATTTAATATATTCCAGTCTGGCATTGAAGAAAAAAAAAAAGAAATTCTATGAACTATCACCCCCCCCCCCCCCCACCCCACACACACACATTTTGTCTGCATATTTATTTGTTTATCTTAATTGTTTATCAGAATGCCATTTATACTTGTGATTTTGTTTCAAGGAGAAATTTGGTATCAAATTTATGAAGATCAAGGTAACACATTTCAAGAGGTTCCATATAAAATTAATTAATATTGAGAAAAATATTAGCAAAATCCAATCATTTAGGGCTGATCAAGTATAATCTCACATTTAATTCTCCATCATTAACCACGTAAGAGCATACCAGCAATACCATAATCAATTGACTCATGGCATATCTGGTCCTGTCCTGCACAAAGTAAACAAAAATACATCTTCAGGTTAAGCCTAACTTGTATTTGTATCATACACTTTGTGATCACTCTTACCCCTATCAGATGTCAGAACTAGTCTAATGAACTCTGAAGAGCAGCATCAAAGAACAGAATATGTATGTATAATTTTTTAAAATTTATTTCAAGTTGAAAAGCACTCATGGAGATCTGTAAAGAGCCCATTAACAAACATGGTACAACAAATAAATGAAATTATTTCTGACTGTCTTCTAAGTACTATTTCTTTTGATTATCTCAGACCTGAAGAACAGTTATTCCAAATTAATTTACTGATTAGTAATCCATTACTAATTTTTAAATATAAATCTAGGTTAATATTCAAATTTGAATGTAAATTTTATTTTATAAAATTTACTTGTTTTATAAATTTTATTTGTTTTGCATTATTCAAATATATTTGCTATTTTAGAACCAAATTTAAAAAGTGACACAATTTTATATCGAGGTTAAACTAAATAGCAAGTAAGTGCAAAAATGAAAGCTCATAGAAGATAGAAAGGAAAGGGTTTGTGAACCCCTAAATAAAATTTTAAAATTAACTTCCTGTTTAAAACAGAAAGAATCAGAAGAGACTTCTGTTGAATGCTTGAATTTAATGGGTTAAAATTATAGTACTAGTACAACAAATGCTGAAATTACTATTAACAATATTAAATTTTTCCATATTCTGCATCCATTCTTTACCGTAGTAAAATTAATAATATTGTAGAAAGTGAAACTATTTTAGAATGTGAAATTGTCATATCTGCAAGCACCATAAATAAAAGAAGTACAGATCCTGTTTTGTAGAATAATATTTCTTCTAATCATTTAAATTATTGGATCAAAAGAGTATCAAGTGATAGTGAATATCACAATGGACCATTTGAAAATCCATGTCAAAAATTTCTGGATGGTAAACAAACAAAATTCTGTAGCCAGAATATATTTCTAAGGTGCAAAGCTAGGTCACCTTTGTATATTATTTTGTTTGGCAACTACTCAGTCCTAAATCATTTAATTATTGATTTGTTATAGATGGATTTTGGGAGCTCTGGTTGCATAGTGCATAATGTATTTGACTGCTAAACAGAAGGCTGGCAGTTCAAACCCACCAGCACTCCTCGGAAGGAAGATTGGGCAATTGGGCAATCTACTTCCATAGAGATACTGCCTAGGAAACACAAGGAGAGGTCTCTATGAGTTGAAAACAACGGCAGTGAGGTTTTTTGTTTGTTTGTTTTTTGTTTATCTATGGATTTAGCGATTGGTACAACTAAAATATGATTGATAAACATTAATTAATTTGGAACACAGAGAAATAACTGCTTCCGGAAAGATTATAGCTAAGATAACCCAAGGAGCAGTTCTACTCTGTAACATGGGAATGCTACGGGTCAAGGGCTTACTGGATGGCTGCTAATAACAATACACACTCATATATATGTATGGTCGGAAGGAAGATGGGGAAATCTACTTCCATAGTGATACTGCCTTAGAAACTCAAGGAGAGGTCGCTATGAGTCGTGTCTGACTCCATGGCATATAACAACAACAACAATATATATGTATGGATGCAAAGTATGTTTCCGATGTGTTTATGCTGCCATGATTTCATTCTTCATCCATACTCAAAGAGATATCATTTCTTAAGGAAATAGAATAAACTTTTCCACTTATGTTTTGCTTTTTATATTGTGTAAGGTCCTCATTCCATCACAAGTTTCAATATCCTTCTAATACATTCTATAATTTGTGCAAATTACCTGTTTCATTAAAACCCTAAAACTCTATTGTGTATGACAATAAATTTCCAACTGCCTGAGGCATTCTCTGATAGCTACATTGCACTCAGTACACACACACACACACACACACACACGACCGAAAGCTTATCACCACTACTCCTCTTTCTTACACACCTCAGAATAGTCTTTTGCAATCCAGTTGCTGTGGAGTTCAACTCATGGTGATCCATGTGTGCCAGAGTAGAATTGTATTCCGTATGATTTTCAATGCTAATTTTTTTTGGAAGTAGATTATCAAGTCTTCTTTCAAGATATTTATGGGTGAACTAGAATCTCCAATCTTTCAGTTACTGGTTGAGTACTTTAATATTTGCCAGGGACACCAGAAGAGTCCTCAATTGATGACTAATAGGAGCTTCCCTATAAGTACACTGGTACTTTGCTTATAATGAGTCCCTGGATACTGCAGGGGGCTGAACACTTGGCTACTACTGCAAAGGTTGGTGATTCAATTTCACTCAGAGGCACCTTAGAAGAAAGTCCTGACAATTTGTTTCAGAAGGGTCATGGTCATTGAAAACCCTATGTAGGCAGCTCTAGTCTGAAACACATGATGTTGATATGAGTGCAAATTGACTCTATTGCAACTGGTTACTTTGAATTAGGGAAAGAGAGAGAGAAATTTGTCTTGGGAAAATGGCTTACACACTTATAGAAGCTGGCAAGTCCCAAGTTCTTGGATCAAACATCAAGCTGGAGGTTTTTCCCAAGTCACTCGCAGCTGCCAGGGCTGATGAGCTCAAGGTTGGCAGGCAGTGTACTGGCTGTTAGGAGCTCTGGTAGCATAGTTCCTAAGGCACTTGACTGCTAACCAGAAGGCTGGCAGTTCAAATAGACCAGCCACTCCTCTGAAGGAAGGTTGAGCAATCTACTTCCATAATGATACTGCCTCAGAAACCCAAAGAGGGGTCACCATAAGTCAGGTCCAACTCGAAGGCACATAACAACAGCAAACATTAAAACCATTCAATTCACAGAGGTTATATGTTGTCATATTTAAACCATGGTTTTAATTTAACTCATGAACTGGAAGTACAAATTAATGAAGACCAATAGCATTGGAAAGAAAGCCAGTCATAATGCATTGTTGCTGAAAGTATACTGTCTTTTTGAAGGAGAAATGAAATATATGATTTTTTTTTTTAATTTTTGCTCAGTTTAACCCTTTTTTAGCAGGTACTCTCAAAATATAGTAACACAGGAAAGGACAACCCATCATATATGTCTAAAACAATGTGTGAAGAATTAAATAAACGTAATGAATGATAAAGTTTGATCAAGTATTTTCCATGAAATAAATACAGCTCAATATTTAAGTATGCCTATACGTTCCACTCCTGTTCTTTCTCATACAAATCAGCTAATTACTGTTTTAAAATATGTACCTCCAACAGGAAAACCTGTTGAATGTTTTACTATATTTAGTAGCTAGCAATGTGATTGCAAATCAGGTACTTCACTCTTTATGTGAAGACTGCAAAATTGTTTTTTCTAGTGCAGAGGCCAGTCCTATGGTAATGTTGCTAATATGTCATTATGTTGTAAATGTAAGCAACAGAAAATTTTAGAACATAATGGCTATGCCATTTTCATATTATGTGTTGCACATTCACTTAAGGATGTAACATTGTTACATCCTTAACATTGTTGTCTTGACACATTTTTCCCCCCTAGTGTTCAATTACTCTCCACACCTTTTGTCACCTCTGCTCACCAATGGACAGCTCTTAAAACATATTTAGGCAACAATTGAGTATCAAAATGTCTTTATAATACACATGAGGAAGTACATGCTGTAGCAACAAGTGCAATCCTGGAATTGTGTACTCAGGTTCTAGATACCTAAAAATATATTGCTGAAGACCAGACATGAAAAAGAGATACCAAAAATGAAGCTGAAAACATCAACAAAATTCAAAGACTAAAATTTGTGTTAATGCTGGTTATGTGAAATAATATATCAACATTTTCATCTGATGAGTAAAGTTCTCCAAGATTCAGAAGTAAATTTAAAGACATGCACATATCTCTACTAGTCATCAATGAGGTGTTTACATAATTTAAGAGACTATGTTGAAACTTTTGAAGGGACAATAAAACTAATATTTTAAATTTCTTTTTTTATCAAACATTTCAACATTTCAGAAGCATAAGATGAAATTGCATGAAGTTCTTCTTAAATAGATTTTCCTTGTTAAACAATATGGACATACCTGATGAAGAATACATGAAAGCAGCCAAAATATAGTACAGGCTTATCCTGATTACTTAAATACAACCTTTATGGAGAAGTGTGACAATTTCATTCTTACTCGAGAATGAAGTTTACAGATTCAGGAAAGACAAATGTTACTCATATAGTCATGTATGTTCCATAGTAAAAGATAAAATACAACATGTAGTTCCCAATGTTGAAATTGTTTTCCACATATTCCACGTCTCACATATTGCACAAGTGAATGCTCATTTTTGTTCTCAAAGAGACTAAAAGTCATTCAGCATACAATGGTTCAAGAAAGACTTGATTTATTATCCTTATTGTGGAATTAATATATTGTTGAAAAAGTAAAATATTGAAATTATTGAAGAATTTGTAAGCGTAAAAAGTAGAAATAAATATTTTTAATTATAACATTTAGAGATGAACGATCTATCTAAATATAAAATAATTTGTTATAATATTTGTTTTCTGATTGTTAAATTTTCTTTTATCACATCTTTTCATTTGTTCATTTATAATTATAGCATTTATTATGAAACATGCTTGAAAAGAGAAGAGTCATTGGAAGCAAAATTGATACAGCTCAATTTCTCATTGTGGGAGATGAACAAAGTTTTACATTGACTTTTGAAACAACTAAGTTTACTGACACATTTTCTTTGTTGTAGAATATGAAGAATGTTATTTTTGTAGAAAATGTGGTATATACTAAAACTCTTACTACCCAGAACCCACTAAATATTTTATAGTCTAAGTCATCTAATTTCGCTAAAATGGCATACACCATTTTTTGTTTTCAATACTTAATATTTTAGTCATATTTTAAAAGATGTTACACCATGGAGAGCTAAGACATGCACACACATGCATGTATACACATAACTCATATATCCCATTCTAATGTGTAAGTAGAGGACGGAGCACCAGAGATTATCATTGTTTGGGGCCCTCCCATGTTTTAATGTAGCCTTACTTCTGTGTGTGTAAGGAGTACTTGAGCTATTTAACTTAGCTATTAAAGGGAAGAGTGATTCTAGAAAGCACAAAAAACTTTATGATACTCAGGGAACATGTCCTCAGATTACATATGTATTTATAAATTGCATAAAACATATTAACACATTTTATTGATTTGGATTTATTAAAGTTCTAATCCTTTGGTCAAAGAAAAAACAAACCAAAACAAGGAAACTCAAATGGTCCATAATGTTATTTTAAGGAAACAATTAACTCTTTTTTTCTCCAGGGAGGAGGGAAGGGATTTTCTTGTATTTTACTCTCCTTTCTCTGGCCTGCCATTTTTGGCTGAGGATGCTGTGTTGTGTATACCATAGCACATGCATTTATGTGTGTGTGTACCCACTCGTGGATGCAGTGTGGGCTTCCTCTCTTAGGTGCACTATTTTGGTGCTATGTACATGCATGGTGTGTTTCTTTATGTGTACAATGTATACACTGCATGTAGACATGCATGCATACATTCTTGCTCTACCCTTTTCTTCCCCCTAACTTTTTTGTTTTTTAGTCTTATTGGATTGGGATGTCACTGGTTTCTTACTGTACCCCTGTTTCCCTGGCTGCCCCCAGAAAGATATTAAGACTTCAAAGTAGCAGTCTATCGGCAAAAGTTAAGTTCCTCTACCATTCTCCTAGTCCTAGGCAGCAGGTTCACTGTATTATTATTATTATTATTATTTTAATTGTGCTTTGGGTGCAAATTTACATAGCCAACTTGTTTTATATTCGACAGTTCATACACATCTGATTTCATGGCCCTGATTACTGTCCCCAACCATAAAAAACTCTCCTCCACTCTACTCCCTGTGTCCTTCCCTGTGTCCTTCTTAACTAAGCATTCCTGTCTGTCCACCTTTCCCTCTATCTGAGTGCTACAGCTCTAATGGCTCATGACTGCTTGATCCAAGGGGTGTATCTCTCTAGAGTAGGTGGGTGCATCAACCTGGGGTAGGTGTTCTGTATGTAGGTCTTTCTACTGTTGGGCTGAGGGCAATCCATGTAAGTGAGTCCATTTCTAGGCCCAATGGCAAACCCAGGGCCATAGTCCATAATACAATAATCTCCTGTGATTCATTCAGTTTTCCTGCAGAGATTTAATACCTTGACAAGGATTTTTTTAAGGAAATAATTAACTTTGATATAAATTAGGTACTAATATGTTTTGGGGGTATATTTTTGGGGGGTATATGGTGAGGAGCATGGATACATAAAGACAAAAAATACAACCACATATTCAAGGATAATATATTATGTTTCCCATTGGTAATGAGAGTATGCCATAGACAAAAGCACTTTACACAGGGGTTCTGTATTCCTTTTCAGTCTCTTAACACTTTCACTCATATTCCCTATCTATAGTAAATCAACTATTCCGTGTGCAACTTGATGAGTTTGCAAGTATCAGAGGAAAACTCACTGCTTGTTTTATTCTAAATTGCATCACAGAACTACATTATCTTTCTAAAAATCTGAAATCAGTCTCTCTTTGCCTAGAAAATGGTTTCCTGTAAATTGGCTTATCTTTCTCATTCTTGCTCACAGCAGCCATGACATCTGCCACTCACAACCCTCTGCTGCTATAGGCAGAAGTGCCCTTGAAGGGAAAAATATCATTCACCTGTCACTTGCTAATTTCTTCTCCAACTTTTTTAACTAATTAATTCCTCCTTTTGTTATTTGTTTTTTAAAAAAACATGAGAGACTTGTAAACTTGGAATAATCTAATTTTATGGAGGAATTCAGAGAAGGTCATAATTAATTTTAATCTTAATACTGAAGAAGTTCTAAAGAACTGCTCTTCAGGTTAATTCGGTTTCTTAGTTAAAGTGTTCTATCATTCACATGTGTGTGTGTGTGTGTGTATCTATATCTATACTTATATCTATAGCTGTATCTCTCTCTCTCTCTCTCTCTCTCT
>NW_006921918.1:2423443-2424734 GCF_000298275.1 Orycteropus afer afer
GTTGGAGCTTAAAATAAGTAAGTACACATACAATTATTAAATTAAAAGTAAATTCAACATTATTTGAGATCAGAGAATGACTGCCTAAGAAAGTGATATTTAACCTGAAGCTTAAGAATTTAAGGATAATACATTTTGGATAATTCTAATATCCATGCCATTAGAATCTCAGAAGGAATGAGAGATTATTGCAAGGGAAAAAAAAGTGCTGGGAATTTCCTACAGATGTTGAAATACTTAAAATTGAAGATTTAGGAGGATTAGCAAAGTTCAACAGGATAATGTAAAAGAAAAACATACCCAGAATTATCATTTTCAAAGTGCTGATATCAAAGATTAGAAAACTAAATTTTGAAAGCATCCAGAATTCAGGAAAAATAAATATTATGTAAACAAAATCAATAGTTTCCATGTTTCTGGATTTCTTTTCAAAAATCATGGAAGCCAGAAGACAGTAAAACAGTTTTAAAGGGTGAATGAAAAACATGTGCAACCCTTATTTTCATATGCAGCATTTTTTTTTCATAAATTAAGGAGAAATTTAATATATTTAGATGTATAAAACTTAGAAGGTGTTGCTAGCAGAACTACTCTAAAAGAAATGCTAAAGAATTAATTTGGCATAATGAACCACGGTATCAGAGTTAAACTTCCTACTTCCAAAATACAAGAATGACAATTGAAAAAGTCAAAGAGGAAGTAAATGGAATAGACTATTTTTCTCATCCCACCACTTGTCTGTCAGTTTGTCGTACTGTGGTGGCTTGTATTTCGCTGTGAGGCTGCAGACTATGTCACTGGAGTCACCCATGGTGAACAGGTTTCAGTGGAGCTTCCAGACTAAGACAAACTCAGAAGAAAGAAAGGGGCCATCCACTTCTTAAGACATTGGTCAGTGAAAATCTTATAAATAGTGGTGTTACACTGACATAACGGACTGGGCAGTGTTTCCTTCTGTGTACATGGGGTCGCTATGTGTCAGAGCTGACTTGATGGCACATAATGATGAAGGACTTTTCTCAATTTTTTTTTTTTTTAACATGTGTGAGTATTGAAACTACAATGTCTTTTAGTAATGACTTTAGGTATAATATCTGCTGTTGGCAAATTTTAGCTTCCCTCTTTTTTCCTGGTCAATTTTATATAAATATATCAATTATAGTGAAATTTTTAAATAACTAGCTTTTGGTTTTGTTTATGTTTTTCTATTTTATTGTGGTTTCGTTGTTTTCTATTTCCCTGACTTTAACACTTATCTTTGTTTTCCTTCTGCTTACTTTAACTTTAATTT
>NW_006921918.1:2426089-2432451 GCF_000298275.1 Orycteropus afer afer
ATGTTGATAAGCTTGACTGAAGATAATTATGCTGACAAAGAGATCAGATTAAGGATGTGCATTTTATCTTAGTACAAATGTGACTCACAGTGTCATTGAAATTCAAATGAATTAAAAAGATGAGATTCACATTTTAAGAGTGTTCTCTGGTTTCTGTTTGAAGAATATCTTGTACAGGGACCAGAGTAGAAGTGGGAGATGATCTCTTGGACAATTTCAGAATATTAGAGAAATTATGTTTAATGTAATCACAATGCAGAGATAATATTTAATGAAGCTGTAACAGAGATTCTCTATATTATGGTATAAACATCTTTGCAAACAACCAAACATTATGAGATGTTTGGGTAGATAAATATAAATCTGGTTTTAAATATGTAGTATTTTAACAGCTTGTGGGATTTGCCAGAGGGGGTATTGAGTAGGCCATTGCATATATTCATTCAGAACTTAAAAGAATAGTATAGAGTCCCACCCACTGCCATCAAGTTGATTCTGACACATGGTGATGTTATAGGACATAACAGAACTTCCCCATAGGGTTTCCAAGACTGTAAATCTTTAAAGAAGCAGACTTTCTCATCTTTCTCCCACAGAGCAACTGGTGGGATCAAATCACTGACCTTTTGGTAGCATCAGAATGTTGTAACCACAACGGCTCCAGAGCTCCTTGGCATAAACCAAAACCAAACTCACTGCCATGAGTCAATTCCACCTCATAGTGACCCTCTTTCAGTGTCCGAGGTGGCGGTAAGTCCATGGAATATCTTCTTTCAGCATAGTGGCTGGTGGGTTTGAACTGCCACCTTTCTGGTTAGCAGTCAAATGCCTTAGGTACCATGCTACCAGAGCTCCTTAACTCCTTTTATAAGGTATATATATATATATATATATATATATATATATATACACACCTTAACCGTCTCTCATAATGTTTGGTTGTTTTCAAAGTATAGATCTCTTGCTTATTTTGTTAAATTTATTCCCAAGTGTTTTAATTTTGATGCTAAGGTTAAGAAATACTAAAGAAGTGTTCATTGAGTGAAAGATTGTCTTCCAAATTGATCTATATAACAAATGTAATATTTGTCAAAATTCCAGAAGCCTTTTCTGTAGAGTTTGACAAGTTGTATCTAAAATTTCTATGCAAATGTAAAATGCCATGAATAACAAATATAAAGTTGAAAAAGAAAAATAAAGTTGGAGAAGTTACACTGCCTTAATTCAAACTTATGAAGCAATAGTAATCAAGAAAGTAAAGTATTATATTAGCATAAGTAAAGACATATAGATCAATAGAAAAAAAAGAGAAAGCCATGATATAACTTCTTTCAGTTATAGTCAATGGATATTCAACAAACATGCCCAGGCAATTTAATCAACAAATACTGGTTGAAAAATATGGATATCTTATGCAAATAAATTAATTTAGAACATTATTTCACACTATATAGATAAATGAATTTAAAAGGATCATTAATTTAAAAGCAGAAGTTTAATAATAAAATTTATAGGAAACACACATATAACAGAGAAGAAAATCTTTAGGTTAGGAAAAAATTTCTTAAATACAACACAGAATGCATGATCCATAAAAAAGAAAATTGACAAATTGGCCTTTTTCAAAATATAAAGATCATGGCATCAAAAGATGCCATTAAGAAAGTAAAAAGAGAAAATAAGCCCACTAACTGGGAAGAAATAACTGTAAATCTTATATTTGATAAAGGACTTATATCCAGAACATAAAAAAATTCTGACAACTCAATAAAAAGAAGGTTAAAATCTAAAAATAGACCTTTTATGATGTGAATATATATTGCATCTATAGATACATTAGTAGATAATAAGCACAAAAAAAATTATTCAATCATTAATCATCAAGGAAAAGAAAATTATAACCAGAGTGAGAAACCATTAAACACACACTGGAATGATTATAAACAAAATAACTGATGATACTAGATGTGGGTTAGGCTGTAGAGAAACAGATGGGACTATAAAATGCTGCTGTTGTCAGCTTTGGAAAACAAATTGGCCTCTTCTGAAAAAGTAAAACATATTGCATAACTATCATATAATCCAGAATTCCACTCTTACATATCTTTGGTCCAAGAGAAATAAAAATTTTTCTCACCTCAAAACTTGAACATGAATGCTTATTGCATTTGACTAATTTTTATTAGTCAAAAATCTAGAAATAATCTAAAGGTCTATGAATTGGTAAACGTATAAAAGGAAAATTTAATAGATGTATACAATAAAAAAGTGATTCAACAAGAGAAATGAACAAACTAATAATACAAATTAAAATATGGATACATCTCAAATATAGTTTAAATAAAATACTTTTGTTCTTGGTAGGTGCCGAACAGTCGGCTCTAACCCATAGTGACCCTATGTATGACAGAATGAACAACTGCCTATTCGTGAGCCATCCTCACAATTCTTGCTGTGCTTGAGCCCATTATTGTAACCACTGGGTCAGTTCATCTCCTGGAGAGTTTTTGTTTCTCGCTGACCCTGTATTTTATCAAGCATGATATCCTTTTTCAGTGACTTGTCCATTCTGACAACATGGACAAAGTACCAGAGATGAAGTCTGGCCATTATTGCTTCTAAGGAGCATTCTGGCTGTACTTCTTCCAGGACAGATTCTTCCATTCTTCTGGCAGTCCATGGTATTTTCTGTATTCTTTACCACAATTCAATTGCAACAGTTCTTCTATGGTCTTTTTTATTTATTGCAGCTTTCATGTGCATATGAAGCAATTGTGTTGCTGTTGTTATGTGCCATGGAGTCAGACCCAACTCATAGTGACTCCTCCTTGGGTTTCCAAGGCAGTATCACTATGAAAGTAGATTGCCCTACCTTACTTCTGAGTGTGAGGCAATTAGGTGACTGAAAATATCATGGCTTGGGTCAGGTACATCTTAGTCTTCAAAATGACATCGTTGCTCTTTAACATTTTAAAGAGATCTTTTGCAACAGATTTGCCCGGTACAATAACATGTGTAATTTCCTGAGGGATTCTTTCATGGGTGTTGATTGGGAATCCAAGTAAAATGAAACCCCTGACAATTTCAATCTTTTCTACATTTACCCTGTTGTTGCTTATTGGTCCAGTTGTAAGAATTTTTGTTCTCTTTAAGTGAGGTATAACCCAGGTTGAAGGCTGTAGTCTTTGACCTTCATTTGTAAGTGCTCCAAGTCATCTTCATATTCAGCAAACAAGGTTATGTCATCTGCATATGGCAGGTTATTTAACATGTCTTCTTCCAACCCGGATGTTGTGTTGTTCTTCATATTTATAGTCCAGCTTCTCGGATTATTTGCTCAGCCTATAGATCAAATAAGTATGATAAAGGATATAACCCTGAAGCACCCCTTTCCTGATTTTCTACCATCCCATATATCTCCTTATTCTGTTGAAGTGACTGCCTCTTAGTCTATGCATATGTTCCTCAGGAGCACAAGTAAATGTTCTGGAATTCCCATTCTTTGCAATGCTATCCATAATTTCTTATGATCCACTCAGTCAGATGTCTTTGCACAGTCAATAAAGCACAGTTAAACATAATTCTGGAATTATTTGCTTTCAGCCAACATCCATCTGACATCAGCAAGGATATCCCTCATTCCATGTCCTCTTCCGAATTGGGCTTACATTTTTGTCAGCAGCTTGTTGATGTATTGCTGCAACAGTTTTTTTTTTTTTTTTTAATCTTCAGCAAAATTTTACTTGCATGTGATATTAATAGGAGCTCTGGTGGTGTAGTGCTTAAGGCATTTGACTGCTCACCAGTGGGCTGGCAGTTCAAACCCACCAGCCACTCTTCAGAAGGAAGGTTGGGCAATCTATTTCCATAGTGATACTGTCTCAGAAACCCAAGGAGAGGTCATATGAGTCAGATCCGACTTGATGGCAGTGTTGTGTGTGTGTGTGTGTGTGATATTAATAATATGGTGTGATAATTTCTGCATTCTGTAGTATCACCTTTCTTTGGAATGGGCACAAATGTGGATCTCTTGCAGTTGGTTGGCCAGATAGCTGTCTTCCAAATTTTGGGGGGCATAAATGAGTAGGAGCCTTTGGAACTGCATCCAATGGATATTCCCTCAATTCTTGGAGCCTGTTTTTTTTTTTTTTTGCCAATTACAATTACTTCAGTGTAGCTTAGACTCCTTCCTTCAATACTATTGGTTCTTCATCACATGTTACCTCCTGAAATTGATGAATATTGAGCAAATCTTTTTGTTACAGTGACTCTGTGTATTCTTTCCATCTCTTGATGATTCCTGAATATGAGTAATAAATGGTCTGTTCCTGTCAGCCCCTGGACTTGTTCTGACTGATGATATTGAGTTTCTCCATCACCTCTTTCCACAGATGTAGTTGATTTGATTCCTATGTATTCCATCGGGCATTGTCCTTTTGTATAGTCATCATTTTTGTTATTGAAAAAAAAAATTTGTAATAAATAAGTCATTAGTCTTGAAAAATTCTACCATGCAGTCTCGTGTGTTGTTTTTATCACCAAGGCTATATTTTCCAACTACTGATGCTTCTTCCTTGTTTCTAAATTTTGCATTCCAATTACCAGTAATTATCAATACTTCTTGATTCCATGTTTGATCAATTTCAGACTGCAGAGGTTGGTAAAACTTTCAATTTCTTCATCTTTGCCTTTAGTGGATGGTCTGTAAATTTGAATAATAGTAGTATTAACTGGTCTTCCTTATACACATATGAATATTATCTTATCACTGACAACATTTTACTTTAAGGTTGATATTGAAATGTTCTTTTTGAGAATGAATATGGCACCATTCATCTTCACTTATCATGTCTGACTATCACTAGTCTGCCGGTTTGTTGTGCTGTGGTGGCTGTGGGGCCACAAGCTACGCCACTGGTATATCAGATACAGCAGGGTCACCCATGGTGGACAGATTTCAGTGGAGCTTCCAGACTAAGACAATCTGGGAAGGACAGGTTCTGAAGACACTGGCCACTGAAAAACCTTATGAAGAGCAGTGATACATTTTCTGATATAGCAAATAAAATAAATATAATATTACACATAACTTAAATCTATTTATCTGAAATCCTGGAAAAGATAAATTTTGGGAGATTTTAAGTACTTTAGTAGTTGCCTGAGTGTAAGAATGAGTAGGTGACTGATTGCAAATGAGAGAGGGAATCTTTGATGTGATGGAAATGATGTAAAATTAGCTTGGGATGATGCTTGTATGACTGCATACATTCACTAAAAATCATTGAAATATACACTTAGGATGAGAGAATTTTATGGGTTGTAACACCTGTTAAATTCATATTTTCTTTAACAATATAAATAATCATTACATTATTTGATAACTGAGCAATTTTATGTGCTTATAAACTTCTAATAATTATTTGAAGACAATTATAATGTGTATTGAAGTCCTTGCTTAATTTCAGCTGTTTGCTGACTGAGCTACACACAGAATGGGAGGTAACAAGTTGAAGAACAGCAAACACATAAATCTCACCTGGTATAGTTTTCCTTTTCAAGAACAGACCCCTCTCCACTATGCCTATTTAGCTCCATTCCTTGGGAATCTCCTCCATCCATACCCAAATTTTAGGGTCAAAGACTTAGTAGAGTTTATATATGGGATTTGATCTTACTCCATCAGTAGTGCTCTATCTCCAGGGTCTCCTCCCATTATTTGCAGCAGCTCTGCTGATTCTGAAGTATGTCTTTTGCCACTAAGATTTAATGAAAGACTGATTTTCCACTGCAATACCCAATGAAAGTGAGAAGCATCTTCAGGCGAAAAAAAAAAGCCACCAACTCACAATCCTTCCTATCAGAGTCACTGTCATTTAAAAGGAAATAATCCTAGACTCTTCATTGACAGTTGCAGTACTTTCAACTAGCTTTAGTTTATTTTATTTTTATTTTGTATTTTTAGGAAATTGCTCATTATTTTGTACCATAATGATAAAATATGTTTAGCATGTATGACTTTGAAGGAATAAAATTGGTTCCATTCCATGTCATGGAAACTCAGAGCTCTTTGATATTACTAGGTACTGAGTGTAAATATTATGCTGTAGATTATATAAAAAGATCATATAATAAAGACAATATTTCCAATGCAAGAGTGGTTAGGAAAGAGAGAAGGATTACTTTTTTTTAAATTTGCATTGTTGCAATGACAAAATCTAGAATATTGTACTTTCATATATATATGAAAATGTGTATGTGTGTGTATATATAATATTTGTTGTTGTTGTTATGTGCCGTCGAGTCGGCCCCGACTCATAGCGACCCCTCCTTGGGTTTCCGAGGCAGTATCACTACGGAAGTAG
>NW_006921918.1:2432551-2439294 GCF_000298275.1 Orycteropus afer afer
CTGTATGGGGAGCTCTGGTGGCATAGTGCCTAAGATATTTGACTGCTAATCAGGAAGCTGGCAGTTCAAACCCACCAGCCACTCCTTGGAAGGAAGATTGTGAAATCTATTTCCGTAGTAATACTGTCTTGGAAACCCAAGGAGAGGTTGCTATGAGTCGGATCTGATTTGATGGTTTAAAAATATTTATAAAAATGTATAAATTTTGGTGCTTTTATTGTAAGCAGTAAGATGACAATTGGGAAGCTTGGATAACTTAAGCCGAAAGGAATTTATTCGCAGAAATCAGGAATACATAGAAGAGATAGAAAGAGTTCAACAATAGCTACAACAACCTTGGATATAAGGAAGATCCATAGAGATTCTGGAGGGCTAAGATGGAGGAATTAAGAAACTGTTTGGTCTAAGCACAACCAATTAGTGAATGAATCACAGCTGCCCAGACTTCACCTTTGTCATTCACTCAAGATTCATGTGCAAAAGGACCCCATGGACCCAGTTTAGGTCACATCCCCACACAGGCTCTCCCGGGGGGTGATAGAACAGACTGTCCCTACATTGCTTTCAACACTGACAAAAGAGCACCTGTGTTTTCTTTCCCCTTAATCTATACGCAAAGCAAAGAAGGCATCCCCCAAAAGACTTTATGAGGCAATGAATAATAAATCATCTAGACATTTCTTAAAAATCCATAAATTATTTTCTCATTGTGTTTTGTATTTTCACCACTACAAGGAAGTCATAAGTTCTATTTTGTTCAATTTCCCACCCCCAATATATAAGACAGTGCCTGGTATATAAGTAAATGTTGACAAGCTGACTTACCATATTATTAACACTAAAGTCCTAAAACTGAATGAGAAAAAGTGTTGTTCATTACTTTTAAAACTGATGTTATAACATTATATCCTTACTTATAATTTTACTTTAATATGATTAAACACCAGCTCTGTAATGAGTAACTTCTGTAATTATAGAGTTTCTTAATTTTTAATGTTTTAACAATCAAGAAGAAAAATAACATCATAAATTGACTAGAAAAGCAGAAAATTAACTCAGGCATGTCTGTAACAGATGGTAAAAACAAACTCATCATTGTCATCATTATATCATTTCTCATCAAATTCATTATTGATTCTAACACTTGTATTTGCACCATGTTTCCCAAGTTGGAAAAAAAAAAGAATATTTTGTATATTACTCAGGGGGAGAGAGAAATGCCTTTGATGATCTTTACACATAAAGAATGGGATTTGATTACTACATTTATTGTTGTTGTTGTTGTTATGTGCCATCGAGTCGGCCCCGACTCATAGCGACCCCTCCTTGGGTTTCCGAGGCAGTATCACTACGGAAGTAGGATTGCCCAACCTTCCTTCCGAGGAGTGGCTGGTGGGTTTGAACCGCCAGCCTTCTGGTTAGCAGTCAAGTGCTTTAGCCACTATGCTACCAGAGCTCCTACTTGCTATTCACATACTATACCTAGAGATGTACAGTGAATGCGAATTCTGCAATGGGCTCTGTGGAAGACATATGGGAACACAGTGAAAGGCAACTGCTGGAACTAGACAAATTCACCCTCCTCCAAAAACATACAAAAAGTAGCAACAACAACAAAACAATATCAAGTGTCTAGGAAAAAAAAAAAAAAGGACAATGCCAGGGCAAGAGAAGAAAATAATATATATTATTTATTGATTTATTGAGACTTGCTTTATTGAGACTTCTACTTAATAGAAAATAAAACCATTGAAACATCCTAAATGCAAGATGATTTGTAATACGTTAATCTCTCGAGGAAGCTGGTAGCCTATTCACTTCTGAAGATCAGTGCAAAGTGAGAATACACATATCAATAGCATTTAATGTTGGTCAACTTCCTCTCCCTGAGTTTTGTTATAACCTAATTCATGTCATGCTTACACATCCTCCAGGTTACTTCTTGCCACCATGAATAAGAAATTCATGCCAGCTATTTTAGCAGTAAGTCACTTAAAATGAGTTTCCCTACTCCAGGCTGAAGTATGAGTCTGTCAATAACAAACACCCAAGCACATGTGAATCATGTAAATAATGTACTGACACATCATTATGGACCACATTTTAGAACAATTCTGGATCCTTCACTATAAAAGTAGAGACAGGTAGCTTCATTTATGAATTCAGAAGTGCCCATTTTCTGAAAATTAAAAAAGAGAACATTCTAAAAGAAAAAATGATCCTTTTGAAACACTGAACTAGACCTTGGGAAGGGCAGGAAAAGAATAGGAAAACTAATGACAGAATATAAAAGAATTTAGAGAGTATACTTATTTCTTCCTTTCTTGTTTCTTTATTTTTTCTCATTTTTACAGAAAAATATTAGAATTAATAGTCTCACAGCCTTTTCATTTTAATTTGATCTAACCAATTTTTTTTTTAGTTTTAAATATTAAAATTGATAGCTTTCATATGCTACTCAACTAAAATGCTAGCTTCATTTTACAAAGCTTATTCTCCATGTTGTTGTTATTTGCCGTCTAGTCGGCCCCGAGTCATAGCGACCCCTCCTTGGGTTACCGAGGCAGTATCACTACGGAAATAGGATTGCCCAACCTTCCATAGAAAGCCAAATATAATAGATAATCTTACAAATGGAAAGACCAAGAAATAACATTCTCCAATATACCCAATCAGAGCAAGATAAAAGGCATTATAATATAAGAGATATATTATTTTTTTCTTAAGAAAAGTTTTTTAAAAAATGACGTAAATGTCACAAGATGTGCAATTCTGAATTAGTAGGAATCTTGGGAACACAAATAAATAGTAACACTATGTGTAAAGAAATTGATAGAGTACTTTTTTTGTAACTTTGTTTCATTTGCTCTTTTGCAACAGTACAAGTTGGGGTTCAACTGCCAACTTTTTGTCCTGTACCGTTGCTATAAACTGGAATCAACTCAACAACAATGGGGTATAACAATCATAGCAGATAATATCATAATGAGCATAATAAATAGAATCACATCATGAGATGATAATATATGAAACGTTTTCAGATAGAATGTCCTTGACCATTTACTATCTCAGTTACATTGCAGTCAAGTGTCTTTTTCGATGAAAATCTGCTCAGGTTGCTTCTCTTCTCTTTTTAACACTTCTCATTGTTTTTAACTTAAAAATCAAAATATGGATATCTGTTGCTAACTTCCCTTCAGGCAATAGCAGACATCCACAATCCCATAAGTTTTTTTTTTTCTTTTTTCAAAATGAATGTAGCTTGCCTTTTGTTTATTTTCCTCTATTGGTTTTTAAAAAACCTATACCTGTTGTCGTCGTTGTTGTTATGTGCCGTTGAGTCGGACCGTACTCACTTGCAACACTGAAGCATGGATGCAATATAAGCAGAGGAGGCAGAGTGTAAGGCTCTGGGTAAAGCTCTTGGGTTTTTCATGGTGACCAGGGAGGGAGACAGACAGGCAGGAGGTGGACAGTGAGGCCCAGACTGCTTCTGCTTCTCAGACATGTGAAAGAGCAGACACCAAAGGGCATGCTCTGCTACCTCCCCACTGGCTTTCTGTAGCTCCTCATTCCCCCCCACACACACACCCTTGCAGCCACCTCTGCTACTGCTGCCCATTCCTACAGCCTCTGTCAGCAGCTCCAGCAGCAACAGCAGCAGCAGCAAATGAGGACAGCCAGAAGTGAGCTCCTAAGGTTTCAATATGATGTTCACACAGTGTCCAAATCACATAGGATCCTATTTCACAGAACACATCATCGACAGTAAGTGATACATACCTGTACATTCTTCATTTTACAAAATTCTCTCTGATTTGAACTTTGTTTATTTCTGTATATTCCTCCAATTTTGGCTGACCGCTAGCGTTGACCTTATTTAACCATCTAATGTTCTACTTCAAGGATAGCAAAGTTGTTTATCTCCTCACTTTGCCAGGTAGCATTTTATTTGCCTAACACACATTATCTTAAATATGATTTTTTGTTTTTTTAATTGTCCTTTGGGTGTAGATTTACAGAGATTTTTTTTTTTTTTTTTTACATTTAACAGTTTGTGTACATTTGATTTCACACCTCGATTAAAGTTCCTGACCATAACACACTGTCCTCCTCTCTCATCCCTGTGACTACCCCCTCCCTGTGCCTCTCTTAATTATACACTCCTGTCTGTCCAGCTTTCCCTCCATGTGAATGCTGCCCCTCTGCTGTTCCATAGCTGATTGCTCTAAGGGGTGTATCTCCCTAGAACAGGTGGGTGTGTTGCCCTGGGGTGGGTATTTTTTGTGTAAGACTTTGTACTGTCAGGCTGAGAGTCAATCTTTGGGAGTGAGTCCAGTCTTAGGCCTGAAGGATATCCTGGGGCCATAGTCTTGGGGGTTCCAGCAGACTCTATCTGACAAGTAGTACTGGTCATTTTAGTGTTACTGAATTTTCCTCCCACTCTATCCAGGATCTCCAGTTTTGACCCCAAGTTGTTGGCATTGGAAGCTGGGGACCATCTAGTTCTGGTCTCAAGGTCCATCATATCTTTGGACTAATTGTTTCCAGATAACTTTGATTTTCTTCTCTCTTCTTTGCTTCAGATGAGAGGAGACTAATTGTTGCATCTTTGATGGTTGCTAGAAAGCTTTTAAGACCCCAATAGTTACTCACCAAAGTAGGTTGTGGAACAGGAGTTTTATGTACCATGTTGTGCCAATTGAGCTTGGTGTCCCCCAGTACTATTGTCCCAAGTCAGCAGGCCTGGTGCTCACTCAAGGTGTTTGGTTGTCTCTGAGAGTTTACTCCAACTCTGTCTTCTGTTGCTACTGTAATGAGTGTGGCTAATTATGTATCACTAGTATCTATGAGAGGAGCTCAGGTAGCGTAGTGCGTAAGGCACTTGACTGCTAACCAGAAGCCCAGCAGTTCAAACCCACCAGCCACTCCTTGAAAGGAAGACTGGGCAAGCTACTTCCATAGAGATAGTGCCTCAGAAACCCAAGGAGGGGTCAGTATGAGTCAGAACCAAATGGAAGGCAGTGAGTTTGGTTTTGGTTTTTGGTTAATGTCTATGTAAGATTATCTTCAGCTAAATCTGTCCTTGGTCTAGGGTACATTCCTGTTCACTGGCCCCGACCTGATCTTCTCAGTTGTCTATGTATTTATCTATAGCCTGGTGTTTGGTGTTAATGGTAATGCACCATTGTGCATATACTAGTATTTGTGCATATACTAGTATATATCTTCTGTCTTTATCATGTGTGTACATTTTAAGGTCCTTCCTTTCCCCAATGTAATCATTCTAGTCACAGACCCTTACCATACCATCCTTCCCCTTACCCAAATCAACATGTGACCCCAAATTAGTCTGAAATTTTCTTTCCCCTTCCCTCCCAACCCTAGTAACCTACAAAGTGAGTTTCCTTCCCTAAGTAAACCCTTCTTTGACTTTTTACAGTAATGGGCTCACACAATATTTGTCCTTCTGCAATTGACTTATTTCACTCAGCATAATGTCCTCCAAATTCATCCACATTTCGAGATGATTTGTGTATTCTTCATTATTTTTTAATGTAGCATAGTATTCTGTTGTGAATATACTATAATTTGGTTATTCATTCATCTGTTAATGGGCATCTAGGTTGTTTCTATCTCTTTGCGATAGTGAATTGTGCTGCGAGGAACATGGGTGTGCATATGTCTTTTCATGTCCTGTCTCTCATCGTTTTAGTGTATATTCCTAGTAACGGAATTTCTAGATCAAATGGTATTTCTATTTTCAGTTTTTTAAGGAAATGTCATACCATTTTCCACAGTGTTTGAACCATTTTGTAGTCCCACCAGCTGTATATGAGAGTTCCAATCTCTCCACAACCTCACTGGCATTTGTTATTTTCTGTCTTTTTGAACTTTGCTATTATTGCTGGGGTGCTATCTTTTTGAACTTTGCTATTATTGCTGGGGTGAGATGATAGCATTTCCTGATGTGTTTCTTGGCTGCCAATATATCAACTTTAGTGTTTGTTCATGTCCCTTGACCATGTTAGAATTGGATTGTTTGTCTTTTTGGTGTTGAAGTGTTGAAGTTTTCTATAAATTTTGGTGTTAAGTCCTTTGTCTGATATGTCATAGCCAATTTTTTTTTCCCCATTCTGTAGGTTCTCTTTTTACCATTTGGAGAATTCTATGGATGCACATAGGAATTTAATTTTTAAAAAGTCCCAGTCATCTAGCTTGTCTTCCCCTGCCTGCACATTTTGTTTTGTGATTGATAGTCTATTTATGCAATATATAATGGCCTCTAGGTTTGGCACTATTTTATCTTTGATGAGCTTTATGGTTTTGGTTTTTACATTTAAGTTTTTGATCCAACTTGAGTTTGTTTTTGTATATGAGGTCAGGTATAGGTTTTGCTTCACTTTTCTACAAATGGATACCCAATTTTGCCAGCACCATTTGTTATAGAGACTATTTCTACCACATTTATTGGGTTTTGGTCCTTTGTCAAAGATCAGCTGTCCATAGATGGATGGGTCTATTTCTGGGGTTTGATTCCATTCCATTGGTTTATCTCTCTATCATTGTACCAATACCATGCTGTTTTAACTATTGTGGCTGTATAGTAGGTTTTGAGATGTGGGAGTGTGATACCTCCCAATTTGTTTTTCTTCTTCAGCAGTGCTTTGCTTATCTGAAGTCTCTGTCTTTTCCATATTTAATTAATGATTGGTTTCTCCATGTCCTTAAAAAATGTTGAT
>NW_006921918.1:2439757-2447139 GCF_000298275.1 Orycteropus afer afer
ATAGACTTACTTCCTCCTTGCCAAGTTAGATCCTTTGATTTCTCTTTTCCGACTTATTGTGCTGGCTAGAACTTCCAATACAATGTTAAATAGAAGTGGCAATAGAAGGCATCCTTGTCTGGTTCCCATCTGCAAGGGGAATGCTTTGAATCTTTCTCCATCAACAATAATGTTGGCTGTTGGCATTGCATGTATGACCTTTATTACATTGAGGATTTTCCCTTCTATCTCTATTTTGCTGAGCGTTTTGAACAAGGATGGGTGTTGGATTTTATCAAATGCCTTTTTTGCATTGATTGATATGATCATGTGATTCTTTTGTTTTGTTTTGTTTATATGGTGGATTACATTGATTTTTTTTTTCTGATGTTGAACTATCCTTGCATACCTGGTATGAATCCTACTCAATAAATCTTAAGCAGAAGAAACATATTTTAAAAACATACCAAAGTAAATGATACATTGCTGAAAACCCAATGGTAAAGAGAAAATCCTAAAAGAAGCCACAGAAAAAGGAAACATCAGACACAGGGAAACAATGAAAAAACATTACAGCAAGTTTCTTCTCAGGAACAGTGTATGTTTCAGAACAATATTTATGGTCATAAATGAAAACACAAACAAAACCCTTCCAACCTAAAATTGAATACTCACTGAAAATATTTTGTAAATATGAAAATGAAATTAAGTCTTTTCCAAATAAATAAGAGAAAGAATCCATCACAAGAATATTTGTACTATAAGAACATTTTTAAAAACTTCTTCAGACAGAAGAAAAATGAAGATGAAAAATTGAATATATGCAGAGAAATTAAATATGCATGAATGGTTAATATGCATGAAAATATACATTTTTCTTATTCTCCAATCACTTTTAACAGTTACCAAGTACTTAAAACATAAGTATTAACAATGTCCTCTGGGGTACATCAAATTTTATAAGTAAAATATGTGATGGCAATAGCATAAAAGATGGCAAGTGGAAAAACATGCAAGTATACTGTTTTAATGTTCTTATATATGTGATCTATGATAAATTAAAGATGTGTATTATTAATTATATTTATAATATACACCTTTAATTTATCATAGATCACATATGTAAGAATATCAAAACAGTATACTTGTAATCGTAGGAACACTGGTGGCATAGTGCCTAAGGCATTTGACTACTAACCAGAAGGGTGGCAATTCAAACCCACCAGCCACTTTTTGAAAGGAAGATTGGACAATCTCCTTCCATAGAGATACAACCTTGGAAACCCAAGGAGGGGTCACTTTGAGTCAGAATTGACTCAATGGCAATGAGTTTGGTTTGGTTTTATTATAAACCATACCATAGTCACTAACAACATAAAACAAGGGTAATCCTACATATTTTTTCTGCTCATGTGACTGACACACACAAGTACATAACATGCATAGCATGCATAGGAAACTAATATTCAAGGGGGTTGCACAATTTGCAAAAAAATCATACAACATGTATTATTTGCATTAAATGCAGTAGTTGATAAGGTAATTTTAAAGACAACATCACATTATAAAAAATAATCAACTGATAAATGAAAAGACAAAATGAAGAGGGAAAAAATGTGACAGGAAAAATAAAAAACAAAAGCAAGATGGTATATTTGACTCACTGCATCATCAATTAAAATATAAATGGTCTAAACATTTCATTTAAAAGGTAAAAATGTCAGATTTGAAAGATACATAAAAATTAACACTATGATAACTATGAGAAACTCACTTTAAGTGTAAAGACACGATGAAATGCAGAAGGATAGAAACCAGCAGCCACACAAATAACTAAAAGAGTGTTCAAGTGGCTCTACACCTACTGCTTACTTATTGACTATCTCATTATCTGATATTTTGCATATATCACAACAGTAAAAGATGTATTATTTGACTATCTTGCACATTGATGATGTGTGTCTAACAATAACAAATGCCAATGTGAAAGGTGAGAGTAATGCTGGCTGTGACAGTTAAGATTATGTGTCACCTTGTGTTGGCTATGGTTCTCAGTGGTTTGGCAGTTATGGAATGATATCACTTGCCAGTTATATAGTGATGTGATTTGGTAGCTTTATTATTATGTACTCACCTCCATTTTATGATCTGATGTGCTTATCTCCCATTTTCATATATTGCCAATTTTCACATAATGACCTGGTCTTTGGAACCTAACCAAGTTAATAAGTGAGGTGTGGGTTATTAATGTTAACCAAAGTAGATTTAGTGAAGAAATATTATCTGGAATAATGATGGTAGTTTTATAATGATAAATAGGTAAAATCATTAAGAGAACATAAAAATCCTAAATAAGTATGCACATAATAACATAAGTTCCCAAATATAGAAAAAAAAAATTAGAAAACTGAAATGACAAAGCAATGTATTTACAATTATAGTTCGAGATTTTAACAGTGATTGACAGAGCAAATAGGCAGGGAGAAATCATCAGATGTATAAGACTTGAACTGCATTATCAAACAACTTAAAATATTTGATATTTATGAGAAACTCTAACTCCCCTAAAAGTAGAATGCACATTTTAAAGTACAAAGAAGATTCAACAAGACAGTTTTTTTTTTCAGGGCTATATAAAAATATCAAAAAATGTAAAATAAAGTATAAAACTATGTTTTCTGACAACAGTGGAAGTGCTTATTTAAAAAATAAATTATTTAAAAATTAAAGAATATCAAATGATAAATTATGCAAAACATTAGAAAATATTTTCAATCAAATTTAAATAAAAATACAGTTTAGCAAGTTTTGTGAAATAAAAGTAAATTAATTCTTCAAAGTAATGGTTATAGATTTAAGTGCTTACATTGTAATAGAAGAGCTAAGATCAGTTATCTAATTATATATCTTATATTTAAATGCAATATAAGTACAATGGAGTAGATTATAAAGATACAAGCAGAATTCAATAAAATAATAGACAAGCAATAGAGAAAATTCAATGAAATTAAAACAAACAAAATTGTTCTTTAAAAAGTACAATAAAACTAGTAAAACTTTAGCCATATGGATAGAAAGAAAAAATGAGAGAGAGAAATTGTTGATATCATGAAAGAAAGAGGTGAAACTACTACAGATATGATTGATATTTTTGAAAAATAATAAGGAAATATTATAAATTTAATATCAACATACTTGACAACATAGAGAAAATACATAGGTGCCTTGAAAGATGTAAAATAATAAAGCTCACCAAGAAGAAATAGATAATCTAAATAGCTCTATATTTAAATGGTAATACTGTCCTACCCTAAGTTTGTCAAAACATGCTCTTTTAATTATAGGTTTCTATGCACTCAGAGTGAAATGGAAATAACTTATCACCTTGGCAATAGAATCATCCACACACCAAACACCACTCCTTGGATATCTCTGTCTGGTTAGTTTATTTTAAGAATATCCTAGACATGAAAACTTAAACTACATTCAATACAGTCATTTTTTAAACATATCTTAGTTTCTTTTCCATACTGACATTGTTTTTCATAGAGTTTTAAAATAAGTTTTTATAGTGATAAAACATTTTCTCAAATAAGAAAATGTAATATCTTAAAACATATAAATCCATGTTTTAAATAATGTCTTTAAGTTGTATATATTAACTGGGACAAGTCTAATTAGTATATAAGGCAGATGGTCATTTGGCAGTACATCAAAGTTATAATTGAAATAAATGTTTGAAAATCCTTGTTTGATCCTTTTCTGTTTTCTGTGGCATATGCTTCTTCTGATGGAAGATCAGAACATGTGATGAAGTGAATGATAAATATGGACATATGGTATATATCTGTCTACTTTTAATGAAGTCCAATAGTTTAATAATTATGTTTAAATGCTTCAATTAATCCCAAGCTTAGCAGTGTATTCTAGTCTTCAATTTTTTGCTTCATAATTCTCATGAACTTCTATTAATAACTGATTTTCTTCAATTAATTTTTAATAAAAATTTTCTATTAATTCTGGAATATGATACGATAGATTGGTTAGTTTCATGGACTCTGAAGTCAGATAGCTAGGGTTCATAGGCTGTGCCAGATATTTATTAGCCATTTGTGCTAAAATGTTGGTTAAGTATAAATCCCTAGGATTATGTTGATTAAATGAAATGAAGCATGTTAAAGATTTTGCACACTGAATTTTAAACAATATTACCTGACTATTATGATGTTACTATTATTGTATCTATGATTATCCTATCTAGCCAACAGAGGAATATCATTGGTTGTTTTCAAGCAGTTGTTGTTGTAAATACATGTTGTGTAATTTATACTTACAACAGGCTTTTATTTTGTTCAATATACTATGGAACTCTCATCTTGTTAGACAGCTATAGTAGATTGGGGTGAAACCTTTGAATTGTCAACAGATAAAGCAGTCCCTAAGCAGCAGTCACAACTACAACTTATAGGTGGGCTGTCATACTTCCCAAATGCCCTATGGAATTAAGTAGTTTATTGCTTAGACAGCATAACCAACTTCGATATAGTGTCAACCACCCATGTCAACAGAGGATGACGCTGGACAGAAGGGACCGAATGACCGACTACATGATCAGTGGGTTGTTCTGTAACTGACTACAGGTAAGTGCTTTTATATTTTGCAGCTGCACCCATTTGGGAAAAAACGCCCATGCCTCACTACCTCCAGGAAGTATCTAAGAAACTGTCTATTGGTAGCCTTCAGAAAACTAGAAGCCTTCCCCAAGATAGAATAGTACCTCATCATCTGCCTATTTTACCATATTCCTGAGTTAATCAGAAGGCATTGTGCCAAGTATTGGGTCAGACTGCCATTGTCTTTGCTTATGTGGGCTAATGTTGCTTATGCAAGGTCATGGCAAACTCTTCACTATCAGGTATATGACATTTATTTTTTTCCTTCATTTCATATGAAGTTAATAGTATCTTTTTAAAAAATGGGTGTGTTCCAGGTTATATTATTAGTCTCATTATCAGCATCTTTATAAAATACACTATCTTTCCTGAACACATATTAATCATCACAACAGCCCTAATTTTGGGGATTATTAATATTCCTAGTCTAGAGATGAAGGAACAGATACAAAGGAAATGTTAAGTTGTAATGCTTCTGTACTTATTTGTGGTCTTTATTTTTTAATAAATACTCCCATCAGACTCTTCAACATTTATAAAGAGTGTTAGTTTTACCACTAAATCAACTCACTTTAAAGAATATAGATAGCCTCTCTACTTACCCAGCCACATGGCTGATGAAGGTATGGAACAGTTCTATCTTTAGCTCAGGCGCTCTGGTAGTGTAGTGCCTAAGGCATTCGACTACTAACCAAAAGGCTGGCGGTTCAAACCCACCAACCACTCGGGGGAAGGAAGGTTGGGCAATTTACTTCCATAGTGATACTTGAGGGCACACAACAACATCTTTAGCTCTGTTTTTTTAGAATTCAACCCAATGGCCCATTGTTTACTCTAAGCATATGAGTCCCATGTATTATTTTTCCCCTTCTTGTTCAAGCAGCAGAAACCTACAACCTAACTTGCATCATTTGCCACCTTTAACATTGTTTTTGATGAGCTGCACTAACTCTTTATATTATTGACTTATTTTAAGGGATTTTTATCAACATAACTGTGAAATATTTTGCTATAATCATGAATGCTGTTGAGACCATAGTTAACTATATTATTTTATCCCCTTTACATAAGCATACAAGATACATTTCTACTTTCCAATGCAAGTATTTGGTCCTCTTTTGAGTAAGTAGCTTGCTTCTCCTTCTGGTAATTGTGAGTGACTAACTTTTGGCTTTTGAAATGAATTGTGAGGAAAATCTGTTCTGGCTGTGTTAGTAAGTGTGGTTTCAGGGGAGAAAAGTGATTCTTTTCGCTCATAGAGTGTTGCCTTAACCAAGAAGCAAAATTAATATTGATCAGATTCTCTTCAGATTCATAAAACTTAGTATGTGAAATTTGAAGCTTCTAGAGTAAAGTATAATGCATGTTGAAAACAAATACTTATTTGCTCAAATAATTTTTTTCTAAATTCATCAATCAATATTTGTGAAATAGATTACATTGGCCATATTTCTTCTTAACCCTAAAGGCTTGAAAGTAGGTAACCTAAGTCATGGCATCATATTAATACAGGGAGAAGACAGCACAGTAATCTTGACTTCCTATTTCATTGTTCCTTTACTCTGAATTTCTCAAATATTTATTTTCAGTGCAATGTATTTTTGTTTGATTTTATATCTTAGCATTTAAAAGCTTTAAATTAATTTCTTAAAAATAAGAAAGAATACTGGATAATACATTAGGTGTTAAACTGATAACCTTACTCTAATTACATCAGTTCTAGTCACCTAGACTTTATATCAGCATAATAACTTTAAATAGCATTTTTTTTTTTTTAATAGTGGAGCTTTATTTTTTGGAACATTGTAGAATTCGCTTCAATGTTTAGAGCTTGCATAAACTATTGTTTTGAGCCAGTTGTGAAATAATATTTCTCTCTAAATTATTTTTTATATTATAACCAAATTTGAAACAAGTTAACATTATTGGGCCAAATGCATTGTTTTAAATATTTTCAACTCATACTACAAGTTCACAAAATCAGCCTCAGGCACTAAAAAACTTAAAAGCCAGACTGATAGTGTTTCTTACAAATATTCTTTGAATTTTATGACTTGTCTCCCACATGAGGCGTAATAGTTTCAATGTTCTAATTAGTACTTGTGTATATTGCTATTACTTTGTCTCTTTAATCACATTATTAAGACTGTTATGGAAAATCCGTATAGTATCACACTTTATAATAGTGTTTCTAATTTGAATATGTCCTTTTTTATGTTGTCTGTTTCTGAAACATCATAAACTCTTTTTATGGGTCCTTTGATAGTAGTCACTTTCCTTCTTTATGCTTGATTAGAACATACAGTACTAAGTAATAAAGAAATTTCCTGAAGCTTTAAAGTTTTAATGTCAGGGAAAAAAAAAAATTGAACTTCCTTTCCATTGTGATTTTATGCTAGGACAAGTAAAGGTATTTTTAAACAAGTATTATTAGTTGTATGTTTTATTCGGATGTACACAAGAAATTCTTTTTATGCATATATCTCTTTATAAATATATATATAATATATAAATACACATATATGTAATTAGATAGAGAATTTCTATAAAATGTATATATTCACAATTTTATTTTATTTTATTATTATTATTTTTTTTTATTTGGATTTGGGTGAAGATTTACAGAGTAAATTCACTTTTCATACAGCAGTTCACATATACTTTGTCTCATGACATTGTCCAAAATTTACAATGCAGCAGCTCCCCTCCCACTTCCTCCCCATAGTTACC
>NW_006921918.1:2455849-2457435 GCF_000298275.1 Orycteropus afer afer
TATCTTGTTTATATCAAATCTAATTGTGTTTAGTTGACGTGTTTATTATACATCTGGTTGTAAGAGCAAATGTTATATGTATTTCACCAAAATGTTTCATAGTTTGCATGTTGTTGTTGTTAGGAGCGGTCAACTTGGCTCCAACTCACAGAGACATCAATTACAACAGAACAAAACATTGCCAGGTCCACTGCCAGGTCCTGTGCCATCCTCACAATCCTTGCTGTAGTTGAGCCCATTGTTGCACCCACTCTGTCAATCCATGTTGAAGGTCATCCCCTTTTTCACTGATATTCCACTTTACCAATCATACTATCCTTCTCCAGAGACAGGTCCCTTTTAGCAATGCCAAATTCTGGTCACTCTCCCTTGTAAGGAGCATTCCAGCTGTACTTCTTTCAAAACAGATTTGTTGGCTCTTCTGGCAGTCCATGGTATTTTCAGTATTCTTCTTTGACACCACAGTTCAAATGCATCAATTGTTTGGTCTTCCTTATTTATTGACCAGTTTTCATATGCATAAGAAGTGAGTTATATTTTTGGTCTTTAACACGTTAAAGAGGTTTTGTTTTGTTTTGTTTTGTTTTGTTTTTAGTAGAGTTGCCCAGTGCAATATATTGTCTGATTTCTTGACTTCTACTTCCATGGGCATTCATTGTGGATACAAGGGATATAAAATCCCTGGCAAGTTTAATCTTTTCTCCATTTATTATAATGTTTCTTTGTGGTTCAATTGTAAGTATTTTTGTTTTCTTTATGTTGAGGCGTGATCGATACTGAAGTCTGTAGTCTTTGATCTTCATCAATAAGCACCTCAAGTCATCTTCACTTTCGGCAAGTAAGGATTTGTCATCTGCATATTACAGGTTGTTATTGAGTCTTCCTTCAGTCCTGATCCTACATTCTTCACATATTCCAGCTTCTTGGATTATTTGATTCCCGTACAGATAGAATAAATAGGCTGAAAGGATACCATTCTGTCACACACCATTCCTGATTTTAAACCATGCAGTATCCCCTTGTTTTGCTTGAATGACAACCTCTTGGTATAGGTTCAGGTTTCTCATGAGCACAACTGTTTTGGAATTCCTATTCTTTGCAATGGTATCCATCATTTGTTATGATCCACATAATCTCTTTGCACGGCCAATAAAACACAGGTAAACATCTTTCTGGTATTAATTTATTTCAGCCAAGAACCATCTGATATCAACAATGATATCCCTCATTCTATGCTCCTCTGAATCCTGCTTGAATTTCTGCCAGTTATCTGTCAATATGTTGTTGTAACTATATATGAATTGTTTTCAGAAAAATTTTACTTGTGATATCATTGATATATTTTTAATAATTTTTGCACTTTGTTGGATCATCTTTCTTTGGAATGGACATAAATATTGATCTCTTCCAGTTGCTTGGTCAGGTACCTCTCTTCCAAGTTTCTAGGCACATACGAGTGAGTGCCTCCAATGCTGCATCCATTGGTGGAAACATCTCAATGGGTATTCTGTCAATTTCTGGAGCCTAATTATTCACAGTTTCCTCAGTACAGCTTAGATTTCTTCCTTCAACACTATTATATATAT
>NW_006921918.1:2457645-2472516 GCF_000298275.1 Orycteropus afer afer
ATGATTCCAAGTGTGCGGAGTAGAACTTTTCCAGAGTTTTCAAGGCATAACATTTCAGTATAAGATCACCAAATTTGTTTACCTAGATGTCTCTGGGTGGTCTTGAACTACCAATTTCTAGAATGGTAGTTAAGTGCTTAAACATTTGCATTACCCAGGAATGAAAGCATGCCATATTCTGAAGGCTTCTAGAAAGAATTAATAATTCGGGAGAATGACTGGAATAGTCTTTGTCTTTACTTCCATCATTTTTACTTGAAATGGGGAGTAAATTGGAGAACTGAGAATGGAAAACTCTTGCATAATCTTTACTGTAAGCCCATATATATTCAGCAATATTTTCATAATATCCTTTCCCAACCCATGAAGTTTTAGCTTAGCATTAAACTTTCCAATGTGCAGTCATATATATATAGAAGAGGCTTCATATACTATGCCATAGAATAATTCTAATAGATACACAGAAAACAGAGTGCTAAAAGTTCTCTATCATTTATTCTGATGCTTTTCTTTCCTTTTAGCCTCCTAAATCCCATAAAATAAAACAATCTCAACAACAGCCATATTGGCCTAGTGGCTTTGATTAATTCAGAGATCCATTTCAAAACCCTTTTAGCATTACTGTCACAGGAGACATGCAGATGATTTCTCTGACCAAAAAAATTCCTTGTAGAATACTATTTTGTTCTTTTTTTTTTTTTCCTCTACTTCCCTCCATTACTTTTGAATAAGTTTTTGTGATAAAATTGCCAGATTTATCAAATAAAAATATAGGATACCCAGATGAATTTTCTTTTCAGTCAGAAAAACAACAAATAATATATTTGTTAAGTACCATGCACAATTTGGGAAATATTTATACTAAATATATATTTTATATATATATATATATATATTGTTTATCTGATATGCACATTTAATTGGCCATGTGGATTTTGGCTGACAATGGTAGGCTGGCACTGAGAGAATATAGAATAACTGTTAGATGCCTGAGTTCTCAGTTACAGCCCTGGTATTACAGTGATTAGGCATTTGGCTGATAATAGAAAGGTCAGTGGTTTGAAGTGTCGCCAAATTGGGAGAAAATTCTGCTCTGTAAAGATTATTTACCCTATGAGGCAGTTCTACTCTGTACAGGCATACCTCACTTTATTGTGCTTTTCAGATATACTGTTTTTTTTTTTTTTTTTTTTTTTTGTAACAATGTGAATGCTTGTGGCATCCTTGAGTTAAGCAAGTCTATCAGTGCCATTTTTTCCCACAGCAGGTGCTCACTTCTGTCTCTGTGTCACATTTGTATAATTCTCATAATATTTCAAACTTTTCCATAATGCTATTGCACACTTAATATACTACAGTATAGTGCAAACATAACTTTTATATGCACTGAGAAGCCAAAACATTTCTGAGATTCATTTATTACAACATTGATTTTATTGCGATGGTCTGGAACAGAACCCATATCTCTGAAGTATGCCTGTATTTAAGTTCTCACTGTGGAAAAATGTGAAAGTGAAATTGCAGCTTCTTTAGAAATGCTTTCTAGTTTGTCAAGGAAATTGGATTATCCTTGACAGTGTATTTTCACATTGTTGTTTGTGGGTACCAGAGAGTCATTTCTCACTAATAGACACCCTGTGTACAACAGAAGGTTGTACCATCCTCACGATCATTGCTGTGCCTGGACTCACTGCTGCAGCCACTGTGTCAATCCTTCTTGTTAAGGTTTCACTGACCCTCTACTTTACTAAGATGATTTCCTTCTCTAGCAACTGGTCTCTCTTACTAACATGTCCAAAGAATGGAATGTTAGATGAAGTCTCACCATCCTTGCTTCTAAGTTGCATTCTAGCTGTACTTCTTTCATGCTTTTGCCTTTTTTTTCTAGAATTAATGTCTTTTCATTAATTTCAATTAAGATACATATGCTTTATGTATGTTGTGGATCATTTTTCATATTTGTACGAAATATTTTCACAGATTATTTGCTTTCAAATTCTTCTTCATGATTTTGTTTAATAAGCACAGGTCTTAAATATTTAATTTTCTGTCTGGTGAAAATATTTAATAATTTAAAAAATCTCTTAATTAGAAATAATGTTAATTTTAGGGTGAAATAAATTCTGATTAAATATCATATTTGGTATATTATCCTCATTTTTAAAACTAATGAAACAGCTTTATTCTAGAATATGCATTTATGTACCTTAACCTTATTTTTGTTTACACTTTATTGAACAATAAAACCATGAGTGAGTCCATAACAGGGCTAAATTATTAGAACATGAGCTAGCCTCAAAGGTTAATGAAAATATAATTAGTATTGCTTGTGTTACATGTAACTGAAAAGAGTCATAAATCCTATTAATCCTTCTTAGTTCAAAAATTATTGACCTGTTAGGCAATAATCTCTCAGTTTTATTGTGTCAGTATAGCTAAAGTATTAGAATATTGTCATGAGCTAAAAATTCTTCCATGTTATCTCAGTGATTTAAAGAAACAAAAGTAAATTTTAATGTTTAAAAAGCTAAAGAGCAGAAATCTCACTGGAGAAAATGTTATCAGATTATGTGTGTGTGTGTGTGTGTGTGTGTGATGTAGGAAACACACTATTTGGATAAAAAAAATTGTATTCACATGCAAAGAAGTAATTTTAAAAAATATTCTGAATTTCTAAATCACAGTAGTAAATTAACAATATTTTAGGCATTGATACTCATAATAATTAAGAGTTTTATTACGTGGGAAGAATGCTTATTAAAATTTTTATTTAAACCATTAAGCTTTGAAGCTTTTCCCAATCAAAGGCAAACAGAAAGTAATATAAACCAAACTCACTGTCGTCGAGTTGATTCAACTCATAACGACCCTTCCTTGGGTTTCTGAAGCAGTATCTCTATGGAAGTAGATTGCCCGATCTTCTTTCCTAAGAGTGGCTTGTGGGTTTCATCATTCAGCCTTCTGGTTAGGAGTCAAATGCCTTAGGCAGTATGCCACCAGAGCAGCACTCCCCCAAAACATAATATAGAGGTGACATGTTGTAGTTAAATTAATACAAACTTCGGATAAAGACCCTCAAATTCTATTCTAGAGCTTTCAATTACCAGCTACCTAACTTTATTTTTCCTATTTTTCATTCTTATTTTTTGCATCTTTAACCAATCTCTACAAATCTTCAATTTCTCATTGATAGAATAGGGTTAACAATTACTGCACTTTTTGTGTGTGTGTGTGTAGGGGGGGACTGAAAAAGAGACTTACTTTATCAGATCCATAGTGAATAGTGGAAATAACAATACTATGAAAGAGAATTCTGATTAGTCCCATCACTAGATCTAAAAATAATATGTTACTTTATGGTCAGTCCTAGATCATGTGCTGTCTTGTGGCTATATTTACTGAACAGAATATATAAAGAATAGGAAAAAAAGTAGATTCCCAAGTGAATGCAGTGCAAAAACTGAATGTGTCTTCTTCGTGGAGAATTCACCTGTCCTGCTACATTCCATTAATGTTCAAGAAACATGAAATTTCCTCTTCCTTATCAAATTGGAAAGTTTATTATTCTTTACAAACCTGAGTAATATGCCCCTGTGTACTTATCATACTGGTTTTCCATTGCTGCCATAACAAGTTGCCATAAATGTAGTGGCTTTCATCAACACACTTATTTTCTCAAGGTTAAGGGAGATAGAAGTCTGACATGATGTAGCAGGTTTCACTGATCCCAATCTCACTAAACTAAAATCAAAGCATTGCCAAAAGGATATAGCCACTGAGATTCTCATCTGAGACTGTCTGTAGATTGAATTCATTTTCTTCTCATTGTTCCATGTACCCTTTCCATTATGCTCTTCTGTCAGCCTGCACTTCAAACTGCTTCCCAATGCAAAGATAATGACATAACTTCTTTGCTTTAAAGTTTCCATTTGTTCTCAATGCTAAGATAAAACTTTTAAATTTTGTTATTAAAATATTTCATTGTGTTTTGGTGAAAGTTTACACAGCAAATTAGATTCTCACTTAACAATTTCTACACAATTTGTTCAATGAAGTTGGTTTTATTTTTCAGAGCATATGGAATTTCTCATTATTTCTGTTCTAGTTGTTCCATTCCCTGTAACAGTTTCCTGCTTCCTTGCCTTCTCTTTTTTGCTTTTAACTAAATGTTGACAATTTTGTTTCATATAGATGATTTGTATATGATATATTTTTGTCCTGGCTTAGCTTACATAAACATTAACAATCTGGACGTTTTTTTTCCTTCTGCAACAAATCTTGTCACTCTCTCCAAAGAAATCCTTCACTATAGTCACATCCAACAGTTTGCAAGACTTATGTCTGTCAACATGTCTTACTCTTCATTGTTTGAACACATGGACCTTGGCATTGAATGCATTGCTTCCCCTGTTGTTGGTGTCGGGGTCCACCAAGTCAGTTCTTCCTCTTAGTGACCTCATGTACAACAGAACAACACACTGCCCAATCCTGAGCCATCCTCACAATGGTTGCTGTGTATGAGGCCATTTCTGCAGCCACTGTGTCAATCCATCTCTTTCAGGATCTTCCTCTTTTTCACTGACCCTCTGCTTTAACAAGCATGATATTCTTTTCAAAATTCCTCCTGATAACATGTCCAAAGCAGTTCAGATAAAGTATTGCCATCCTCTCTTCTAAGGAGCTTCTGAATGTACTTTTCCCAAGGCATATGTGCTTGTTCTTCTGGAAGTCCCTGGTATGTTCAGTATTCTTCACCAATACCATAATTCAAAGGCCTCAATTCTTCTTCAGTCATTCTTATATAATGTCCAGCCTTCATATTCATATGAAGCATTTGAAAATACCATGCTTTGAGTCATGGCTTATGGATGCTTTCCCTGAATATGACTGATTTCTATATGCTTTTGAAAATTTACCCCACAATTTTTTATACATATTTTTATTTTTACCAACACACCTTCTTGATTCTACAGTTGAATTTAGGGACCTGACATCTATGTTCCTGTAATACTCATTGCCACCGAGTCTATTCCAATTCATAGAGATCCCCATTGGGTTTCCAAGGTGGTATATCTTTATGGAAGTAGATGGCCCCACCTTCCTTCTGTAGAGCGGCAGGTGGGTTTGAACAGCCAACCTTCTGGTTAGCAGTGAACTGCCGTAGGCACTGCTCTACCAGATCTCCTATATTCTTACAACAGAGAACCAAACATTATCAAAGCACTTGTCACTATATTCCTCTTATTGATTTATTTATTGGTCTCTTTTGTTGCCCTTTAGGCTACCATATTATATGAAATTTAGCTTCCCAACTTGACTCATTTAAAAAAAAAAAAAAAAAAAAAACTCACCACCGTCAAGTTGATTCTGACTCACAGCAACTCCCTTTGGGTTTCTGAGGCAGTAATCTTTATGGAAGTAGATTACCCAGTCTTCCTTCCACAGAGTGGCTGGTGGGTTTGAACCACCAACCTGGTTAGCAGTCAAATGCCTTAAGCATTATGCCACCACAGCTTCTAGTAGACAATAAATGGGTGAATTAATAGAACATAGTGAGTTTATTTATTAGCATACTCATTGCTTATAGACAAACTTGTAAGAACTAAGTAGAATGCTTTTTGTTAAGAAAAGTGTGGCAGGCTGAATAATGACCCTCCAAAGATGATTAAGTACTTCTCTCTGGAACATATAAATATGTTTTCTTCCATGGTAAAAGGAACTTTCCAGATATGATCAAATTAAAGATTTTGAGAGAGGAATATTATCATAGATTATTGAGTGGCCTAATGTAATTACAATAGTCCTTATAGACAATGGCAGGAAGATCAAAGAAGAAAAATATGTGATGACGGAACCAGAGGTTAGAATGATAAGCTTTGATAATGAAGGAAGAAGTCATTAGCCAAGGAATGTGGGCAGCTTCTAAAAGTCAGAAAAGAGAAGCAAAATAATGCTCATTTGAAGCCTTAGCCCTGACAGCATGATTTTAGATTTTTGACCTCTGCAACTATGAGATAATAAAGTCATGTAATTTTAAGCCACTGCATCAGTGGTAATTTGTCGCTGCAGAAATAGGAACTAAATACAGTAGGAATAAGTAAGAAAATAAATTTTCTCAATTATTCATGCTTCTGATGTCATAAGACAATGAAGATATATGTTGACAGCAGGTATGTTGTTGCTTTGGAACTTGAAAAATGAAGTTTCATGAGTCAAGACATTAATTATTCTAGAGTAAACTGGATAACCCCTGATGAAATTAATTTCTCTGATTTACCACAATTTCCCAAGTAGAACTTTTTGAAAAAAAAAAATGTGATTATTTTACAGCTTTACTTAGACTATGACCAAATCTATTAGTGGTTTTGGTCTGGGAGACAACATCACAATTTTTTTTTTCTTCTGTCAAGTATTGGTATTATCCTCTGATTCAGAATTTTGTCGTCTTTCTAAAGCTTTTATGAGATAGTTCAGGCAGACACTGTATCTAAGATTGTCAAAGATATGGATCATTATTTTGTATTTTTAAAACCATATGCACAAAGATTTTGTAATGTTACACCGATATTAATCTTTCTGGATTAAAATACATAGTATCTTTGGATACTATATCAGAAAACAAAAAACTAAGCTTACTGTCATTGAGTCAATTCTGACTCATAGCAATCTCCAATTGGTTTCCAAGGCTGTAAATATTTATGGAAGTAGATTACTTCATCATCCTCTCATGGAGAAGCTAGTGGGTTTGAACTATTGATCTTCTGGATAGCAGCAAAATACTCTACCCACTAAGCCACCATACTATAAAAACTATGATTGTTTCCATGACTTTCGTTCCAGATATTTTCAAACTGAAGGAGTTGTCATTTGAGGGCAATTTGGGAAGAAATGCTAGTTAAATGGATTTTTTCATTGGTGCAAATCATGGACTCACATGTACATCTTGGAGAGCTTTTTTTAAAAAAATTAATAACTAAAAAAATGTGTTTAAAATATGAAAAATATAAATGTAAGCTCAAATTATTCCAATAAAATAGATTGATAACAACAAGTCTAGTCATTAATACGACCAATAGCATTAAACCTGTGCTTCAGAAAGATGTTGCAATACCTAACATTTTGGGCCTTTATAAAACCTTATAGAAAATTCTTATTAATGTGTCAAGTATTTATTTCTTGTGTATTTCAACCAGTATTGGGGCCGCTGTTCATACTTTTGCAGATCAAACGATTTGTAAAATTTCACAATTAGATATTAAAAGATATAAAACTATATATAAAAAATAATAAAATAGAGTGACCAAATTTCTGATAATAAGTAACAAAAGATTGCATACATTAAAGTTATATGCTAGATAATTTTAATCACGCTCTGCTAATTTAGGTAACTCTTGGGGTTGCATTCTATGTCCCACGCACTCTTCTGAGTGATTTACTTAAATGATATCATTTAATCCTGATAAAACCCCAATTGTTGTTGTTGTTAGGTGCTGATGAGTTGGCTCTGATGTATAAGGACTCTGTCAGTACAACAGAACGAAACACTGCTGTGTCCTGTGCCATACTTACAATTCTTCCATACTTGAGCCTATCATTTCAGGCAGTGTATCAATCCATCTTGTTGAGGGTCTTCCCTTTCTTCTGACCCTCTACTTTACCAAGGATGATATCCTTCTCCAGGGAATGATCCCTTCTGACAACATCACAAAAGTAAGTGGGACAAAGTGTTGTCATTCTCACTTCCAAGTAGTAGTCCGTGTGCGTTTCCTCCAGTACAGATTAGGCCTATATTTGATTCATACTTTCTTAGATGGGAAAAGCAAACTTGTTGTTGTTGTTGTTAGGTGCCAACGAGTCGTTTCCGACTCATAGCGACCCCATGCACAGCAGAACGAAACACCACCCAATCCCGCACCAGCTCCATGATCTTTGCTACACTTGAGCCCATTGTCACAGCCAAACTCATTGAGGTGAATTAATTTACAAAGACTGCTCATTAGTATCTGGGAAATCTGGTAATTATATCCATGTTTATTTAACTCTAGAGCCATTATCTTGCCCACCATGCTTTTGTGACTAAGAGCTCTCTGACTTGAAAAGTTTCTTTGCAAAGTCTAGATGAGACAGGTTATCAGATATCAAGGGTTCCTTAAATTGTTATAAATGAGGCAAGGGGGAATTTATTTTATTGTATCAGAGGAGAGAGAAAGGGCAGAATTGGTTCTGGAGCTATAAGTTGGAACAGAAAATAAAATGATGGAAACCTTTGAAATCTTCAATAAAATTTCACAACTAATTAGACATTTAATTAGTGGATATATTTTCTGGAAACCACTGAGGGGCTTGAGTTCTGAATTCAGGTCAGTGTGAGAACAAAACAAAGCAGCAAATGAGTATGAGAAGTAGATTTGCGGGAAGATCTGTTAGAAATTGTAGATATTATACAAGGTATGAATTTGAGAATTAGGTAAAAATTTCCACAATCTCCATGAGGCCTGAGTGGCCCAGCAAATTCTGAATGCATGTTGGGATATTTCCAGATATCAAACCACTTGGAAAAGACCATCAAACCTCTGAAAAAGAAAATATATAAGGCAATATTACATTCAAATATCTATAATTAGTTTGTTCTATGTATCAATGAATAGGTTCTATAGTGTTATCAATAGATCCATGAACATACACAACCCACAAATGAAATAAATAAATGCAATGATTTTCCTTTTACATAGATTTGGCAAGTATTTATATATGTTTAGACTTTCAAAAGGGATGGGAAAAATCCAGGAAATGAAACAAAACGAAACAACCAAGTAACATATTGTGGTGCATTGGATGGATCTGCTGTGAAAGACTTCTTTAAAGTGTTAAAAATCAAAGACATAACTTTGAGGACTAAGATGTGCCTGATCTAAGTTATGGTATTTTCAGTTGCCTCATATGCATGCAAAAGCTGGACAATGAATAAGAAAGACCAAGGAAAAATTGATACCTTTGGATTATGGTATTGGTGAAGAATATTAAATACGACATGGATTTCCAGAAGAATGAAAAAATTTGTTTTGGAAGAAATACAGCCAGAATTCTCCTTAGAAGTGATAATGATGAGACTTTGTATCACATACTTTGGGCATGTTACCAGGAGGGACCAATCCCAGGAAAGGCCATGATATTTGATTAAGTAGGTCAACAAATTGGAGTGACACAGTGGCTACATCAGTGGGTTCAAACATAGCAACAACTGTGAGGATGGCTCAGGACCAGGCAGTATTTCCTTCTGTTATACATTGGATGGATATGGGTCATAACCAACTTGACGACATCTAACAGCAATGGCAATAGCAAGAACCACACAAGTAGTACACATGTAACTCTTGACTAACACTTATGTAGAGTTAACTATGTGTCAGGTCCTATGTCAAACACTTTAAAAGTTTTAACTAGTTTAATCCTTAATAATAATCCAAATCAATTGTTACCTTTCAATGGGGGAAAGAGGCATAGCAAGATGAAAAACTTTTTAAATTCCTCACAGCTACTAAGTGGCAAAGCCAGGATTCAAACCCAGGCAACTGGACTCAGATCTCACTCTAAAGCACCATGTGTGATGATCTGAAGAAGTAAGTTATAAGTTGTTTTTGTTCATTTACAAATATGGCCCTTGGGATGAAAATGTGGAAAGAGTAGTCGTGAATGACTGAGACAAAATAAAGTTGTCCTCTGGAAGAAAACAGCAAAATACATAGCAGGATATAAGAAAATGTACTCTTATGTGCTTTTCTTTGTTTGTATGTTTTGAAGCTCTGGCTTTTTACAAACAGAATATCATCTCAGAAACAAGGAAATAAAGATTTTATTTCTATTTTACCGGGACTTTTCTAGAAATAGGCCTAAATTCCACCACATTGTTAAAAATGTGTTCAAGGAATGAAGATATAAGATAATTTGGAAAGGGAACAACAAACAATTCCCTGAGTGGTTTTCTAAATAAAGGGATTTATTGATAGCAATTTTAATGACCTTCTGGTTAGAATCAGAAAATAATAAGCTTATCTTTAAATTATTCCTGCTGTTTCTTTAAGTGCTCTGAATTTATATACAACATTAACACATTTTACCACTATTTGCAATTCTGCTCTGTGTCTGATTGATTCACTTAGGCAGTAAACACATCTTCCTTTGTTTATAACATGTTTATTTTAAGTTACTCTCTGATAACCTTTCCTAATTGGAGAAGCTATTTTAACCGTTGTTTATAAAATAAACTCAACTATTCATATATGGTAACCAGCGAAACTAATTGACAATCTTTTTGTCACAGTTGATTTCAAACATCTCTGTAATGAATCTTTTGAATAATTAAGGGAATAAATCCTTAGTAAAATAAAAGTAACTGCATTTATAAGATAAATTTTAGGTAATTCAGTATAAAAACAACCAGGAAGAGACAATAGGATCAATACTGGGGGACTGTTCAAAATAACAAATCTAGAAAATGTAATTAAAAATAAAAAGTTATTTAATATAAAATTATGTAAATAGCATTTCATTTTATTCCCTCTTCCTTCTTATAATATATTTAAAATATAAATTAATCATTATAAAAAAATATACAAATCTAATGAATGAGAAAATATTTAAAAGTTTAAAAAGGATTTATACATAAAATGGATGTTTATATATGTGTGTGCATATTTACATGTATATTTATATTTATAATATGCTGTAAATTCTGACTCTTGGCAACCTCATGTGTGTCAGACTAGAACTGTGCTCCATAGGGTTTTTAATGATTAATTTTTTGGAAGTAGATCCCTATGCCTTTCTTGCAATATATGTCGGAGAAGTCTTGAACCTCCAAAAATTTGCTCAGCAGCTGGGCATGTTAAGCATTTTCATCACAGGGTACTTTCTAAGAAAAAAAGAAGTATTAATAATAAATTTTGGAATTTGAGAATTCCCACTTTGTCATATAAAAAAACATAAAACACATACATTGACATGTTGAGTCACAGTGAATTTATATTTATCCAGTTTGAAAGCTAAAACATATTGTCAGAAACTTGGTAGTATTTTTATCCAAATTTTCCTCTGAGATGAGAAGATGGGGGAATTCATTTATCATATAATTTAGCTTTCAAGAATAGAAAAGAAAGGAAGGGGGGAGGAAGGGAGGGAGAGAGGAAGAAATGCTAATAAAATTTAAAAATCAACCAACATAACAAGAGGTGGGAAGCAATACGTCAAACAATGAATTCAAAATCTAACTCAACAGACTTTATATTTATCACAAGTAAATACCACGTACACAGAGTGTTGATTTGATTCTCCATTAGATCAAGAGTATTTTTGTTGTTGTGTGCCATCAAGCTGGACCCGACTCTTAGTGACCCCTCCTTGGGTTTCCGAGGGGGTATCACTATAGAAGGAGATTGACCAACTTTCCTTCCGAGGAGTGACTGGTGGATTTGAACTGCCAGCCTTCTGGTTAGCAGTCAAGTGCCTTAGGCATTAGGCTACCAGAACCCCTTAGAGTAGTCCTTTAAAAGTAGAAGTCAGGTAACACCAATCCTCTTTTAAAATCCCTTTTGGCTTTTTTTCAAAATAAAAGGCAAACTCTTAGTAGTCACCTATAAGGTACTATGTAAACTTCTAATTCTATTATCTCTATGACCTCATCATTCTTACCTACTCAAGACTGTCCCTTTCATTTGTGAAGCCATGGGAAAGAGTGGAAATGGAAGCCTAGGAATGATAAAACTAAATATTCACAAAGTAAGTTTCTGAAAATGTTTTAGCTTTCAAACTGGATAAATATAAATTCACTGTGACTCAACATATCAATGTATGCATGTTATGTTTTTTATATGACAAATTGGGCAGAATATGAAAGATTATTGGATTTAATTATATTATTTGTCAGTATGTGGGCTAGACTGGTGATTTTTGTATGAGTAATCAAATAAAGATATACATAATCTTTACATTATTGCATATTTATTCTGTAATTTTTTGTAATTTCATTTCATTAAAATTAATACTTATGTTACTTTAGGCAAGATGGTCACATAATTTGTGTTCTAGTAACAGTAATGTCAAATTAGAGAAACTGTTTTGGTTCATTCAATTTGGAAAGATTTTGCTCTGGTGAAGCAGTAACTACTGGAATTGTCAATAATGTTTCTAAAAACAGTATTTCCATTTAGAAATCAACCTGAATTTTACATAATATATGCAAACATTATAATTAAGTGGCTTGAGATTAATTACTATAAATTAAAAATTTTAAAACTACTTGTATGTAATTATACAATTTAATATTTTTATTATGACTTTCACACTATTTTACAGTAGTATCTAGATCTATGTAGAATATCATAAATGTGTACTTAAAAGTTTTCCAATGTAGGATATTACAAATGGAACAAAAACAATATATTGCTCAATGTGTTCAAATCTCTCTCTAATGGATATGATACTTTCATCTATTATGGACAGCTAACAGAATCTAGGGAAATTACTTTGAAGAATCATAAACAGTGTGTATCTTCTTTATAGTCATGTGATTATTTTGTTTACCTAGTCGAAGCTCTGATGGCATAGTGCCTAAGGCATTTTACTGCTAACCAGAAGGCTGGCAGTTCAAAGTCACCACTCCTAGGAAGGAAGACTGGGCAATCTATTTCCATAGAGATACAGGGTTGGAAACCCAAGGGGGGTCACTATGAGTCAGAACAGACTTGGCAGCAGTGAGTTTTTCTCTTTTTTTTTTTTTTGGTAGACTGATAAAACACTGACGGAAATGGTTACTGCTTTGTGAAATTTTTCCAGCATCATTAATAGGAAGCAACTATTCATAAATACATAACTATAGGTAATTCGAAGTCAAAACTAATTTCATTTATGTCAAAGATCACAATATGCTATTTAAGATCTCTTAATTTTCTTTCATCTTTTAGGGCATCACATATCTTGTATAAATTGTCTTAGCAGTGTTTAGTTGACATGCTTATCATATACCTGGTTATAAGGACAAAGGCTGTATGTCTTTCATTAAGATGTTTCACTGTTTGAATAGGTCTAGAAAATATGTAATTGGTGTTTGATCTATAGAATACACATATTATTGCTCTAATAAATGTTTTAATCATATTACTTCTAAATTTTATTTAAAATTCTATGTTCTTTCCATTATCACAGACTTTAAAGTCTGTTTATTTACTAAAATTTAATGTTTAAAGAATTAATAAAATTTAAAATATTGCTTTCAATTATCTTAAATAGAAACATGCAAAAAATGAAGTTCTCAATAATTTAAATACCCTTGTTTTCTAATTTTTGTACTTCCACTATATGCAAAAGAAATCTGTTATTCAATATGAGTGTACTCTTGATAAAATCTAACTGAACTGAATAATAATTGATTTTAATTTAATTTTAATTACTGGCTTCTCTCATTTTATTGATCATTGAAGGAAGGTTGGACAATCTACTTCCATAGTGATACCTCCTCGGAAACCTAAGGAGGGGTATTTATGAGTTGGATCCTACTCGACACAGCAGTGAGTTTTTGTTTTGTTTTGTTTTGTTTTTGTTAAATTAGTCCTGGATATCAAACATAGCCAGTTATCATCGAGCGGACACCAACTCGTGACCACCACATGTGTGCATCAGAGAACTGTGCTCCATAAGGTTTTCAATGGTTGCATTTTCAGAGGTAAATCACCAGGCCTTTCTTCAAGGTGTCTTCTGCGTAGACTATAATCTCTTAAGTTTTGGTAGCAGGGAGCACACAAGGGCTATTTTATTTTATTATTATTTTCGTATTTATCATATCAGTTTTGACATTCTAGCATCAAATATTATATTATGTTGAACAACAACCATCTCCCCTATATGTTCCACCTGCTACTCGTTAGTAACGGTGAGGATTAGCTTAACGTGGCAAAAGAAAGAAGCCCTGATGGTGCAGTGGTTAAAATGCTTGGCTGCTAACCACAAAGTTATTTCTTCAATCCCACGAGCTCTTCATGGGAAAAAGATGGGGCAGTCTGCCTCTGAAAAGATTAAAAAAAAAAAAAAAAAAAAAAAAAACACTCAAAACTCACTGCCCTCAAGTCAGTTCCAATTCATAGTGACCCCTCCTTGTTTTGGAAACCCTATGGGACAGTTCTTATCATAGAGTTGCTATGAGTTGGAATTAACTCAATGACAATGGTATTTTATTTTTATTTTCTTTTTACTGGCAAAAGAGATTTTGCAGATGCGATTAAGTTAACGATCTTGACTTGAGAATATTATATGTGATCATCATGGTGGACCTGACATAATACTCTGAAACATGCAGAAGCAGTCAGATTAAGGGGAGAAGAGGCAGATACTGGAGAAATACCACTACCAGAATGCCAGTGTAGCTTCCAAAAGTTAGAATAGGCAAGGGACAGATTCTACCCTTAAATCCCCAGAGACAACCAGGCCTGCCAACACGTTGACTTCAGTGTGGTAGTACTGATTTTAGGTTTGTCACATCCAGAACAGTAAGAGAATTAAACTGTGTTGTTTTAAACCACTAGTTTGTGCTAATTTTTTAGCAGCAATAGGAAATGAATACAAATATCAAAATCATTTCTCCTACACCTAGACATGTTCCATTATTTTCAGAAATATTGTGCTGTTAGCACCCCCAGATGTAGTATTATACTTGCCTAAAAATGAAGTGATTATTTTAAGAACATCACATGAAGCTCGATGTCAGCAAAATCTTCCCTCCCTTAAATACTGTAAGGTTTATTAAGCCTTCTCAGTACTAATAATTTCATGTGTGATTTCTGTGTGTAACTTTTTCTGCTATTTTCATCAAGAACAAAAGTG
>NW_006921918.1:2473863-2482342 GCF_000298275.1 Orycteropus afer afer
TTTTATAAACCCAAAGCTATTAGCAAGTTTAGCCTTCAATATAAATCTAGTTGGCAATATTTTTCTTCTCATTATGTCATATATGTGTGTGTGTGTGTGTGTGTATATATATATATACATATATATATGTTATTTACATATGTATATGTACACTAATTTTAAAATATCATGAAACTGTAATATTGCTATTCTTTCTTTAGCTTTTACATGCATCTGTACTATCATGCTAATTTGTGAGTACCTGTTGAACTCCTATTTAGAGCTCAAAGAGAAATGGAATAAAATGTTTTCATGTGCCATCGAGTTGATTTTTATTCACAGAAACCTTATAGGACAGAGTAGCAGTTTCCAGTAGGGTTTCCTAGATCATAGCACAGTAGTTAAAAGACCAGCTGCTTACTGAAAGGTTCATCATTCAAATCTACCCAGAGTCTCTGTAGGAGATAAGACTTGGTGATCTGCTACTGTAAAGATTATAGCATAGCAAACCCTATAAGGAAGTTCTACTCTGTCACATTATGCTGATATGAGTTAAAAATAGACTTGGTGGCACCTAACAACAATCTTTATGGGAGCAGATTACCAGAGCTTTTCTCCTGTGGAACCACAGGATAGGATTCAATCTGCCAACTTTCCAGTTACCAGCCGAGCACTTAACCATGGTACCACCAATGCTCCCAAATACATAAAGCTTCAGATAACTAGGATGTGTAATTTTGTTACACAGCATCTATTTAATATATCTATATACAATGCTAAAGGCAGGACTTACTATGTTAATTTATGTCGTACAGAAATGTATCTGCATTTCAAATCATCTACACTCTCTAAAAAATGTTCACATTCAGCATTAAATATGGTACAACTCACCCCTCATCAAAACATTGAGACATTTTCGATTTTTATTTCAACCATGTAGGATAATCAATGTGGAGAAGCATTGCCCTGAGGCATGGATTGTGTGAATCAGAAGAGGAAATATTTCTGGTTATAGATCACTGCTGAATCATAAGTGCAAAAGGGCCCTAAGCTTTCTATATCAAATTTAACATGTTTTTAAAATATATGTAAGACTCTGTAAAACCCAGGATACAGGACAATATTGCACTTACACATTCCACTCTGGCCATATTGGCTTCCTTGCTCTTCCACTAAGAGACACAAATACTTAGACTTGCTATTCTCTCTAGTCTGGAAAGTCTATTCCAGATAGCCATATAGCTCACTACTCAATTTTTTTTGTTTTTTTAATTGTGATTTGGGTGAAAGTTTACAGAGCACATTCACTTTCCATACAGCAACTCACATATACTTTGTCTCATGACGTGGACTACAATTTACCACTGTGTAACAGCTCACCTCCCACTTCTTCCCCATAGTTTCCTCTTCCCTGTGTCCTTCCCTCTACACACTCCTGTCCCCCGACCTCTCTCCCTGTGCATACACAGCCCTTCTACTCTTCCATGATTGATCTCTCCAAAGAGTGTATCTACCTAATGTAAATGTTCACCTTATATGCCTGTCCTTTGTTTGGCTGGAAGCCACCTACGTGGGTTTAGTACCAGACCTGAAGGGAAGCTACTGGCCATAGTCTCAGTGGTTCCATCAGGCTCTATCAGACCAGCAAAACTGGTCCCTTCACTACTCAGTGCTTAAATCTTTGTTCAAGTGTCATCTTAATGCCCTGGGCTTTTCTGACAAAATTGTTTTAAGTGACATATTTACCTCAAAGACATTCCTTAACCTTATCCCTGCTTATATTTTTCCAGTAGCACATATAATTTATTTATTGATTGATTTTATTATATTCCCTTAACAAGTCTTCTGCCTGATTATCAATGAGAACAAGTATTTTTTTAAAATTGTAGTGAAAATATGCACAACAAAACATACCCCAATTGAGCAATTTCTACATGTATAATTCAGTGATATTGATTATATTTTTGAAGCTGTGCATCAATCTCATTATCCTTTTCAAAATTATCCCATCACCACCAATAAGATAAACTCATTAACCCATAAGCCAAAACGTTATTGTTATTGTTAGGTGCCATGGAGTTAATTTCGAATCGTATTGTCACTATATGAAAGAGTAAAACTACCTATAGGGTTTTTTAAGCTGTAATCTTGATGGGAGCAGATCAACTGGTCTTTCTCCCAGAATCACTGGTGAATTCTGATTCCCAACACTTTAGTTAGGGACTGAATAAACCCTTGCACCTTAGACCAGATACTTTTGCATGTTTTGTTAGCTGCTACATCTATGACATTTAGAACAGAGTGTGGCTCATTTTAGGGAGTCAATAGCTATTTTTTGAATTAATGAATAAATATTTCCCTTATTTTCAATGGAGATTTTCCACTATTTTTTTGAGTATACCTGGAAGAGAAACCATGAGAAATATACTAAAAGTAAGGTAATATTATGGAGAAATAAAGTAAGAAATTGGAAAACATAGAGAAGGCTTAACATTAAAACTTCAGTAAAGTGAAGTTAGTAGTACATTCTGTTTCAATCTTAAACCCTTCCTTCTGAGGTTTCCCACATGCACTTAATTGAGTCAGCATAATCAGAGGCAGAAGATGAATTAATCAAAGAAGAAAAAGTACTAGCAAAATTGCCTTGACCTATTTACTTGGAGGGAATTTTGGTGGCATAGTGCCTAAGGCATTTGACTGCTAACCAGAAGGCTGGTGGTTCAAACCCACCAGCCACTCCTAAGAAGGAAGACTGGATAATCTACTTCAGTAGAAATATCGCCTCAGAAACCCAAGGAGAGGTCTCTGTGAGTTGGAATCAACTCGACAGCAGGGAGTTAGATTTGGTCTGGTTTATTAACTTGAAACTGAGTAAGGATCCTAGAGAGATGCTCTTGATTTTGGATTTGCAACACATATATACTCAATGAATTTCCACTTAGATAGTCAATACTGAAACTTCTAAATCATTTTGGTTGTGGAAAGAGTGAATATGAACAAACCATTAGGTGTCATTCAGTCATGCTTTGTTGTTGTTATTACATGTCCTCAAATCGAACCCGACTCATAGCGATCCCTCCTTGGGTTTCCGAGGTGGTATCATACGGAAGTAGATGACCCTTTAGATCTCAGCATTCATGAGCTTGGCCAGAGACCTGAGATTAGCCTGTTGGATGCTCCTCAAAAGATAAAATCTCCAATATGCTGAAATCAGGTTGTCAGAGGGCACATGTTAATCAGTTTTCTTTACAACAAAAATCTCAAAATTCTTTCAAATATTGCTGAAGAACTATGTTTTAAATTGCATTGGGCTTAGCTCTTCTTAGTCATGTGCTCTTTGCATGTCCAATCTGAGAATAGCAAATTTATACAAGTATGTATATATGTTATATCGTTGTTAGGTGCCATTGATTCGGCTCCAATGCATAGTGAGTTTACATACAAACAGAATGAAACACTGTCCAGTCGTGTACCAGCCTCACAATCCTCACTAGAGTTGAGCACATGGTTGCTGCCATTGTGTCAGTCCATCTCACTGAGGGTCCTGTGCCATCCTCACAATCCTTGCTATACCTGAGCCTGTTGTTGTAGCCACTGTAGCAATCCATCTCATTGAGGGCCTTCCCCTTTTTCACTGATCCTCCGCTTTACCAAGCATGATTTCCTTCTCCAGGGAATGGTCCCTTCTGACAGCATGACCAAAGTAAGTGAGACAAAGTCTGGCCATTCTCCCTTCCAAGGAACATTCGACTGCACTTCCTCCAGGAATTAACTGTTAGTTCTTCTGGCAGTCCAGAAGAACTGTCAGTATTCTTCACCAATACCACAATTCAAAAGCATCAAATCTTCTTTGGTCTTCTTTATTCATTGTCCAGCCTACCCACACATATGAAATGATTGAAAATACCATGACTTGGGCTACGCTCAACTTAGTCTTCAAAGAGACAGCTATACTCTTAAGCACTTTAAGGAAGTCTTTTGTAACAGATTTACCCAGAGCAATATATGATCTGATTTCTTGATTACTGCTTCCATTGGTGTTGACTGTGGATCCAAGTAATATGAAATCTTCAACACTGCAATCTTTTCTCCATTTATCACCATGCTGCTTATGGGTCCACTTGTGAGGATTTTCATATTCTTTATGAGGTTACCATGAGTTGACATTGACTCCATAGCAACTGGTTATAGCTAAATAGAGAAAAAGTATCTTTTAATAAAAGGAGACCTGATGGAGCCACCCCTAGGAAGGAAGATTGGGGCAATCTACTTCTGTAGTGATACCACCTTGGAAACCCAAGGAGGGGTCGCTTTGAGTCGGGTCTGACTTGATGGCACATGACAACAACACAATAAAAGGAGATCTGATGGTGTAGTAGTTAAGTGCTCAGCTGCCAATCAAAAAGTCAGTGGTTCAAATCTAACAGCCACTTTACCAGGGAAAGCCATGGCAATCTACTCTATAAAGATTAAACTCAAAACCAAACTCCTTGCGTTCTCTTACCTCTATCAATATCTTCTTGCCATATACTTCTCTGGTAACTCTTAAAAATTGTCTCACAATTTCTTTCTTATTTTATTTTAAAATGTAAGACAAATATAGCCTCCAAGGACTTCCAGAATTTGAATCATCCAATAAAACCAAACCCAAACCAAACCAAACAAACAAACAAAAAACTAATTGCCATAGAGTAGATTCCAACTCAAAGCTCTCCCCTTTGGGTTTCAGAGGCAGTAAATCTTTACAGAAGTAGATTACCCACTCTTCCTTCTGCAGAGTGGCTAGTGGGTTAGAACTACCAGCCTTCTCATTAGCAGTCAAATATCTTAGGCACTACACCACCAGAGCTCCTTTAGGAGGTATGAATTTCCTCTAAAAAGAATATTCAATATGACCATATTTGAGTGTGTGTGTGTGTGTGTTTTAGTAAATAATATTTTTCCTTCATTATTCCCAGCTATTTTAAATGAAAGTTTAAAATGTGTTGGGAGAGGTACATAATTATATGTATAACTTTTTCTAAAGCCAAATTAATTTTATTTTCCATCTCTTCCCCTCCTTTTCCTTCTTTTCTTTCTTCCCTTACCTCCTCCCTTTTCTCTTTTCTTTTCTCTTTCCTTTTATTTCTCCTTCTCTGTTTTCCTTTCTCTTGGTCCTCTTTCTTTCTTTTCCAATCGATAGTCATGGAAAACACATCAAAGAGGAGCTTCAAATAAATAACTCCAAACATATTCTTATCCTGTAGGGCTATTTTCTACTTACATTTGCTTCTCTTTTGTTACTGCCAGTGACAGTAATGTTTGAGAAGTCATGTATCAGTTAATATTACAATTTTATTTGCCACTTCTCCCCAATGGAATGCTCTATTTCCATGTACCTCATCTTCACAATGATTGGTATTGTGACTAGAACCATTGTTCATTGTTTGATTTGCATTCATAACCATATGCCAAGCATGAGAGTCAGTGTTTAAGAAAATGAGGTAAACTTGTGAATCCACTCAAAGTCAAATCAAATTATCTCTAAATTAAGTCATGAAAGTGTCACAGAGAAAAGTCTCTAGACCTTAGTAAGGTAAAATTCAGGGGATTTATTAAAGCATTTAAGAGATACATTCTTATGAAGAGCCATCAATCCACAAAATGAAACCAATGAATCTGGAAAGACTTCTGAGAGCAAGTGATTATAGGGGGAAATTAGGAAGTTACATCATAATATTCTGTTTGGCTCTTCATGAGGTAAGGGGATGGGAAGCAGGATATTCCAAGGGGGAGGATTTATACATCATTGGCTACATTAATATAGGTTGGTTAATCAGATTGATTACAAACTTATTTGCAGAAGTTCATGTTAGTGCATATTGTAGTCACAATATGCCTACAATACGTATTTTCCAGAAAAGATTGCAAAAGCAACTTTTTTTAGGAAACTTATTTCCTAGAAACATCTTGTGCAAAGGGCTATGGTGTCCATTTTCATCAAGAGCCTCTCTCAGGGCACATTCTTTCCATATTCTGACTTGATCCCAGATTGGGAAAAAAAAAAAAAAAAAATCCTTAGTTAACCATGGTTATGGACCAATTAAGGGACCCAACAGTCATGCATTTGTGCACGTTTTATTTGAACTTGATGAATACAGCACAGATATAGTTTAATTCAGCCATTTTACGTTAGTCAGAATGACCTTTGGCTGTCCTTCTTACAAGGGTGAGCTATTTCACTTAATAGTTCCAGATTAACTTGGTAGAGATTTTAAGCTGATCTTAAAATCAGCAGAACTCTAATATCTGTTCTGTAAAGGAAACAGACCCAGTATTTCCTCTTGGCATTGGTCATTAGTAAGGACTTGATGAGAGGGGTTTCTAAGAATAGTATACTATTGCTCTGAAAATCAAAATTGCATTTCTCTCTGAGAGTGGGCACACTTATGAGCACACCTGTTATTTTCTATTGTTTCTCCCTGTCTTCTTTTTAGTATCTATTTAAACCTACCTTTCCCAGCATAGTTGGTCCTTTCAGCTCAATATAGATAGAGGTACAGGTATTCATTTCACTTAAATGTAGGGTCAACATAATAACAGTTACACTTAAGTTCACCTGGCCATCTCCCCAGGGAAAGGTAGAATTTGATATTAAAGAACAATTTCAGTAGAAGGAAATCACTGTTCTTTTTACTTGGTTGTGGTGACATTTATAAAAACAAAGAAAGAAACAAACAGAAAATATTGAGTTGATTCCAACTTATAGCAACCTTATAGATAAGAACTGCCTCATAGAGTTTCCCAAGTGGTAAATATTTCTAGAAGCAGTCAGCCACAACTCTCTCCCTCAGAGTGGCTGGTGAGTTTTGCTTAGGAGTCTAGCACTCAATCACTGTGTCACCAGGGTTCCTGAACATTCAGAGTTAGTCCTCATTTAATCAGTATGTTGACGTTCTTGTTATTATGTCCCATCAAGTCAATTCCAACTCACAATAACACTATATCACAGAATAGAACTGCTCCAAAAAGTTTCCTAGGCTATAATATTTACAGGAGCAGATGGCCTGGTCTTTTCTCCTGTGTAGCTACTGGGTGTGGCCAACCTCATGAATAATCATTCATGATTATTCATCAAGCTTATGACCTACTCTAACTAGTGCCAACCTTGAGTTCCTTAGCCCCTGAAGCTGTGTGAGTTGGGAATAGCCTCCAGCTTGATGTTTGATCCAAGAACTTGAAACTTGCCAGCTTCTATAAGCTTCTCTCTGTGGATCAGGATTTTGTTGTGCTGCCTACAACTGTCCGTGAGCAAACAATCCACCATTTTGCCTGAAGATCTTGGATTCATCATTTGTTGGAATCAACAGCCAGTACACTACCTGCCCACCTTGAGCTTCTCTGCCCCTGCAGCTGCAAGAGTTGGGAAAAACCTCCAGATTGATATCTGATCCAAGAACTTTGGACTTGCCAGCTTCTATAAGTGTATGGAGGAATAGACAGACAAGTGACACAGACCCTCTTCAACAAAGAAAAGAAAAAACAATTGACAGAGATACAGAAGATAATCCTGGAAACCTGAGCTTTGAAAGAAAACATACAGAAGTGGATTAGGTACCACCTAGTGGAAAAACCTGAATGAAAAACAGTGAGTACAGAGATGGTCAGAGCTGTGGACTGTCAGCTACTCTGACAAGACCAGCAGGCTGAATATTTCCAAGTGGTGTTGGGACCTGAGAATTGACCTAAAGATCAGTCCCAGTCACCAAGGGCTGCAGGGACGACTACTCTGGTGGCTTATGACTAGGAAAGGAAACAGCAAGGAGGGAGACAACCTGAGCTGTGGACTTTCTGCTGTCCTGAGGGTGCAGCCATTTTGATTGTTTACACTTGGCAGCCATTTTGGATATTTAAAGTGACCGAGGGTGCAGCCATTTTGAATGTTTATAAGTAGCGGCCATTTTGGATATTTAAAGTGACTGAGGGCGCAGCGATTTTGAATGTTTACAAGCAGTGGCATTTTGGATATGTAAAGTGACCGAAAAAGGCAAAGGAGATTGGAACAGATTGAGAAGTCAGCCACAGGGACCCAAGTGAGGAAAGGGAACCCAGGCTACACCCCACAAGCAGCAAGGTGGGAAGGCAGGAAGAGGACAGAAAAGGCAAAGGAAACCAGAATAGATCAAAGAGTCAGCTGCAGGGATCCAGGCAATGATGGTTGGAGGGGTTCAACAGCTAAGGGAGAAAAACTTGTCTGTCAGTTTGTCCTACTGTGGTGACGTGTTGCTGTGAGTCTTGAGGCTGAGCCACTGGTATTTCAAACCTAGTGGGGTGCACATGATGCACAGGTATCAGTTTGCAGACTGAGACAGACTAGGAAGCAAAAGGAAGCCATCCACTTCTCAAAGAATTGGCCAAGGAAAACCTTATGAATAACAGAGAAACACTCTCTGATATATTACTGTGCAACTTTGTGAATAGTCCAGAAACATTGTCCAATATAAAGGAGGAAGTTGAGTCA
>NW_006921918.1:2484028-2504984 GCF_000298275.1 Orycteropus afer afer
TCAAGCAAGATCTTACTGAAAATAATTCAAAAACGGTTGCAGTAGTATATTGACAGAGAACTTCCAGAGGTGCAAGCTAGATTCAGAAGAAGACGTGGAACATGGGATATCACAGTTGCTGTCAGATGGATCTTGGCTCAAGGCAAAGTTACCAGAAAGAGGTTTACTTGTGCATTATTGACTATACAAAGGCATTTGATTGTGTGGATCATGACAAATTATGGATAACATTGAGAAGAATGGGAATTTCCTAACACTTAATTATACTCATGAGGAACCTGTATCTTGACCAGGAGGCTCTCATTTGAACGGAACCAGGGGACACTGTGTGGTGTAAATTCAGGAAGGTAGTGTGTCAGGGTTTTAAGCTTTCCCCATACTTATTCAATTTCTATGCTGAGCAAATAATCCGAGAAGCTGGACTATAGGAAGAAAAGCATGGCATCAGGATTGGAGGAAGAATCATTAACAACCTGAGATACGCTGATGAGACAACTTTGCTTGCTGAAAGTGAGGATGACTTGAAGCACTTACTGATGAAGACTGAGGAACACGGTCTGCAGTATGGATACATCTCAATATAAAGAAGACACAAATCCTCACAACTGGACCAATAAGCAGCATCTTGATAAATGGAGAAAAGTTTGAGGTTGTCAAACAATTCACATAGCTTGGTTGTACAATTGAGGCCAATGGAAGCAGCAGTCAGGACATTAGAGGATGTGTAGTACTGGGCAGATCGGCTGCAAAGGAACTCTTTCAAATGCTGAGGAGCAAGGATGTCTCCTTGAGGACGAAGGTGTGCCTGACACGGGTCATGACATTTCCAATTGCCTCGTATGCACGTAAGAGCTGGGCAATGAATAAGGAAGACCGTAGAAGAGTTGATGCTTTTGAGTTGTGATGCTGGCAAACAATGCTGAAGGTACCATAGACTGCCAAAAGAACTAACAGATCTGTTCTGGAGGAAGTGCAGCTGAGATGCTCCTTAGAAGCGAGGATTTCCAGACATCGTCTCACCCATTTTGGTCATGTTGTCAGAAGGGACCACTCCCTGGAGAAGGATGTCATGCTTGGTAAGGTGGAGAGTCAATGAAAGAGGGGAAGGTCTTTGACGAGAAGGATTGACACAGTGGCTGCGACAATGGGCTCAAGTATAGCAAGGATCATGGACCTGGCGCGGGATCGGGCGGTGTTTTGTTCTGCTGTGAATGGGGTCACTATGAGTCGAAAATGCCTCGAAGGCACCTAACAACAACAAATAGTATTGTAATTGTTCTCTGCCAGTTTTTTTCAGTCTTTTTCACTGACATCACTTTCTTTTGTGCCTTAGTTATCTAGTAGGACTATAACAGAAATAATAAAGTGGGTGGCTGTCCCAAACAGAAATTTATTTTCTCAAGTTTAAGAGGCTAGAAGTCTAAACTCAGTGTGCTGGCTCAAGGGGAAGGATTCTTCCCTCTGTTTGCTGTGGAGGAAAATCCTTGTCTTTTTAAGATTCTGCTCTTGGGTCATCTTCAAGTGACTTAGCATCTCTCTTCCCCCATCTCTGCTTCCTAACTTGCTCACTTAATCTTTTTTTATATATATCTCAAAAGAGATTGACTAAAATTACTTCCTATGCTAACCCTGTCTCACTAGCATAACAAAGACAACCCATTCCTGAATGGGATTATGTCAACAGGCACTGAGGTTAGGATTTGCAATACATTTTTTTGAGGGAGACAATTCAATTCATAACATTTGGGTATGCATAAGTTTAAAAATAGTTTTGGGTCCACTGGTTTAGGAAAAAGTATATGTAAATTTTCTGATGTGTGAAGGACATGCAGTTATGTATTTACTTTCTCTCCTACCCTTTTATTTCTACCTCCATATACTAGAAATCTTTTGAAAGGAAGCTCCACATTTTTCTTCTCATATGTTGAGGATTCAGTCAACATTTAAATGACTAGGGAAACCATTATCAATTTTCCCCTCATCTATTTTCAGAAACAGTTGCTTCAATTGCTCATTTCAGTTTTCAGCTAGACTCCTGCTCTGAGGGTGATAAAGAATGTGGTATGTCCAGATATAATTATATTTTATATACAGAATTTATACAGAATTCTTTGTACAAAATCTTTCATTGTATTTTCTGAGGTTACTTCTGCTACAACATGGTTTAAAGTAGAATGATATCAATCCTTATTTATAGTTCCCTGAAGCTATCAGTACAATTCAAGCTTAATTTACCAGTCAGATATGAGTGGACCTTTTCTTTCAGGGAATTTGATAAACAGTCATTTCCAAGAAATTCATTTTATTTTGATAGTAGGTGCAAAAATCACATTAGTGGTTTCATTTGATATAATGGTAATTTATCACTTTTCTAAAAAGATGATTCACTTTATGAACCAAATATTTAGTGCTAGGGAATGGAATGAGGAATAATATTTAGTTTTACAATCCATTTCTGAGTCTGCATGGGTGGACATTGGTTTGACTCACTTTAATTCTTCTAAATTTCTTTAAAAACTTGTATATAAAGTGCTTCATATTATTTAGTCAATATTCCTGGGTATATACAGTGGCAAACCCAATAATCTATATGTTATTTTACATATTCATGAGAGCTGGAGTCTTATGCTTCTACACACCTAAATACATGACTCTCATTTCTATATCTTGTGCAGATGTTCTTTTTGTCTTCTTTCACAAAGATTTTACCATCTGAAGATCATATTGCTAATGGTTTCCAAATACCAACCTGGCCCTCAGTCTGCAAACTCCCAGCAGCCTACTTTGCATCTGCTAGGGAAAAATCATGATTCAGATGACACAGTTTTGGGAGCTGGAAAATCATATTACTTATCATTGGCTCTAAGTAGTAAGACAACTTGCCTATTTATGTGGTTTATCCATCTCACTAACACTAATTACCACTGTTCTCCCTCCCACTGTATCATTGAATTTACTACTCCCACTTTGTAATTCAACAGTTTTGACATACTTCCTCCATAGATGAACATTTCAAATCTCCCAAAGTAGATTCAGCTTTACTGGCTCTTCTGGTTACCAATTGCCACTATGACAAAAATAGACCACAAATGGGTTGGCTTAAACAAACAGGAGTTTATTCTTACAATTTGGAGGCTTTAAATTCAAGTTCAAAGTGCCAAGCTCTAGGGGCTGGGTGAAAACCCCTCAACCTTGGGCTTCAGCCCTGCCTCCAGCTCCCAGCCTAATGAAGCTAGAGGCTTTTCTTTACTCAGACAGCTGCTGGCTGCTGAGGCTGCCAAGCCCAAGGCTGACAAATAACAAGGCACAGTCCCAATATTAAGAAATCACATGGCAGGTGATTAATTCAAGTCCATTGTAAGTCTCAAGATCAGCAGAGCATGGCAGGCTGCTGAACAATGACATGGCTACATGCAGGGTTCAAGGTGCCATAAGCTACAGACCATTCCCAAAGCTGCTTCTTATATATGGGAAGCAGACCACATACCCAAACCAGCTACTGAGCTGCTTGTGGTAGATACCAGCATGGAGTTGATTGCCAGTTTCATCATGGGGAATAACTACCACTCGCTGCCCAGCCACTCAACCAGGCCCAGCCAAGTTGACACACAAACATAACTACCAAACTGGCCTTAGAATTATCTGATTCTCTTTTGTGTTGGGGATGGGCATTAGTTTCCACCAACACCAAGTAACATACTTTCTAGTATTTTCCTTTCAAATAGGCTAAGAACTGGCACCAAAAATATCCCTGAACTATTCTTTAAACCAAAGAAAGTTGTGACACTCTATGACAAAGTAGAACTACCCCATAGGGTTTCCTAGGTTGTAATCTTTATGGAAGCAGATTGCTAGGTCTTTTCTCCTGCGGAATTACTGGTGGGTTTGAACTGTCAAGCACTAAACCAACAAATAGAGCCAAGCACTTAACCATTATAAATGTAGTTTCCTTAATAGTTTAGCTTAATTAGTAAAGATTGTCTACCTTGAGCTTTGTGTTCTTTTAATTAACTATTTTTATTGAACAAAATTGACAATGGCAACTCTAAAGTTTAGATAGGAGGTTTAGGCAATAAGATTATGTTAATGGTGGAAGAATAACTAGGAAAATGAGGGCTAGATTACACTACTTGAAAAATTAAATCAATGTAACTGAATTGTACATATAAGAACCAAAACCAAACTCACTGCTGTAAAATTGGATCCAACTCATCACGACTCCTCCTTGGGTTTCAGAGGCAGTATCATTATGGAAGTGGATTGCCTCATCTTCCTTTTGAGGAGTAGCTGGTGGATTTGAACCAGCAACTTTCTGGTTAGCAGTCAAAGGCCTTAGGCACCACATCACCAGAGCTCTGGAATTGTACATATAGAATTTTTTAAATTGAATTTAAATCTTAATTTTAATTTAAGGTTTTTAATTGTTGGATGTCTTTTCAACAGTAACAAAAAATAAATTATGTTTAAAAAATTTTTAATAAATTTTCTACTCTGAAAGGTCTCCACTAGACAATTTCATTAATTTTTTCCCAAAGCCTCCATCTTCATATTTTTTGACTGAATTATAACTAATATTGCTGGAACAATGGAATCATAAAGGCCAAATGGGACTTTCTGTGACATTATTCCCTATGAATGTTTATTTAATGATTATTTCTGCTCTGGGCCTCCCTCAAATTCAAATTTCTTACTGGTTACAAGTTTCTGACCATCATTATATTTTTTAGGATCTATTACCATGGGAGCTCTGGTAGCATAGTACCTAAGGCATTTGACTGCTAACAAGAAGGCTGGTGGTTCAAACCCACCAGCCACTCCTCAGAAGGAAAATGGGGCAATCTACTCCTCAAGTGATACTGTCTTGGAAACCCAAGGAGGGGTTTCACTATGAGTGGGATCTGACTTGACAGCAGTGAGTTTGGTGTTTTTGATTCGGTTACCATGGTAATATTTCTCACTAAGAAATATATTCCTGCTTATTTCAACCCACATAATTTCCAGGAATTTCAGACTGTGCTAAGCCTTTAATTTTGGCTGGACTTAACAGTCAGTCTCTATTTGTCACTGGATGACCATGGTTTTAACTCTCCTGAGTTTCTAACTCTGAAGAGTCCACGAACACCATGCCATCCGTGTTCTTGTTCTTACTTACTAACTTATTTTTAATGATTATTAAGTCCAAGTCCCACCTCACCAGATTACATGGCAATATGCTTGTGAATTCAAACATCCCTTTGGAGAATCAGTAAGTATATACTGATTTCTAAACCATAAGCATGCCAATTTTGCCTGGTTGGACTCTGAATCTGACATTTTTCAAAAGGTGTTATTCTGATCTATAATGTGTATCAGGAGCTCTGGTGGCAAAGTGCCTAAGGATTTGACTGCTAACCACAAGGCTGGTGGTTCAAACCCACAAGACACTCCTGGGAAAGAAAGTTGGGTAATCTACTTCTGTAGTGATACTGCCTCGGAAACCCAAGGAAGGGTCATTATGAGTCAGATTCAACTCCACGGCAGTGAGTTATTTATAATGTGTATCTGTCCCCTTGGCAATAGACCCCCAGATTCAAATATGTTCATTAGAAACACTGCTACTGAGCCTTGGATAGGACAAGGGCAATCATCCAGGATGAGGGAAACCATCATCATGTACAAAGCACAGATAGTTGAATGGAGTCTGCTGTGCCATAGCCATGGGTCTAATTATATATGACTGAAAACCAAAGGAATCAGCACAAAATTCTTATTGGTGGTAGACCTATTGATTACTGTGGCAGGAAGGACTACAGAAGTGGGAAAAGAACCAAGATTGGGGTATGTACATAATTGAAGATTAAAAAAAAGCTTACAGAACTGGTTCTGCACCTTAACTCCTTGGCTAGGAGGTTGTGTGGAAATGACTTGTGACCATGCAGAGTGAGTCATAGCCAAGGTGGCTACCAAATAATATCAGAACCCCAACACTGATTTAAATGGAAAAGGATACACTCAGGCCATTTCCCTAGTTCTTTGTGTGAGATAATCTAATTTCAAACATACTCTTCCTGAGTGTACCTACAATGTTGAAGGTCAGAAAGAACTCAACTGGTGTCTGAATTTATGTCAAGACTCAAATGGAATTAGGGCTACCACTGTAGATCACAACCTTCCAGAAACCAAGTGCTTTAGAATTTAAGTTCTAATACCGTGGCAATATATCAGGTATACCTGAAGAGAAACCTTCCTTATTAATTATTAACAACATAGTATTAGTCTCCAGGAGCTGTTTGCTTTATATATATTAGACAAAAATACAGTCAAAGGGGAAGATTTTGGGGAGGAAAATTCCCACTTCAACATCTTTTTTTACTTGGAGAAGTGGTGTCATATTGCCTTCCTCAGATACCTTGCTTTAATACCAAATTTTGTAAAGAATACATGGTACATATGTTTATACTTAGCACAATGTCAGGTGAATAATAAGTTCATGATGACCTATAGCAAATATTATAATATACATTTGTAAGAGAGAAAATCTCTACTGAGTCTTTGACTAAAGTAAAATGGCTGAACTTTGAGAAAAAAAAAAAAATCTCTACTGTATTTAGCAGAATTAAAACTGGACTTAACAAGTCTGACCTCTAGGTCATTTATCTGGCTAGCAACCATGAGTAACTAAGGAAATAGTTTCTCTGTGCCAAATCAGAACGTGGAAAGCATGTACTCATGGAAGAGTTCTTGACAGAGATGTTTATCACAAGCCTTGATACCAGATATCGATACCCAGGGAATGTTCTACCCCAGATAAGACATTTGTTTTCCAATCTGCTCTGAAAAAAACTGTAAAATAAGGAGTTCCTAACCAATCCCAGCATTCCATTAGTAATGGTGTAACCAATAAAATAGGTGATCCTGCTTTGTAATATCCCACCTTCCATTCCCTTATCTCATGAAAAACCAATCAGAATACTATAGTTTAAACTCTGGTTTTGCTCCATAACTCTTTACCTCTAAAATCTCATCCTTGGACTTGTCGTTTCACAGCTTGTGGGCTGACAACTACCTATGTGAAAAGACTTTTAAAAGATTACTGAATCTTCTACATTTTAACTGATTCAAAGTCTGGACACTCTTTTCTGGGACATCTTCAATACTGATCTGGCCCCATGAAGTTATTTCTTATTCATTCATTTATTTTTTAGTTATGCACATGGATTGAGTTAATGTGTCTATATGTGGAATCGAGTGTAAGTAAAGTGGATGGTTTTTATATATTTATGAGATATTTATGAGGGTCTTCAAGCCAAATGGCTACAAAATGATAGAAGGTAGCTACAAAGCTCTTAAGATTTGTGTGTGTGTGTGTGTGTGGAAAGAATATTTAACTAATACTTCATGTAACATGAGTTCTTAATCTCAGTCTAACAGTATTTATGTTGTGACTTTCACAAATCACTTCAACATTCAGGATTTCAGTTACAGTATTCAATTAAAAAAAAAAAAAATGACTGTTCATATTATCTCCCTCCCCACAACATTGAGAGATGATCAAATGACATAATGAATACATCAACATGAATTTCAAATATCATGAAATACAATATTATTATAAAGGGTGAACCATGGTTAGTAAGTAAATTTTATGAACAAACCTAATAACCATCACACCAAATGCCTAAATCACCTCTTTGATAGGAAGTGTAGTCAGGTCTACATCTGGTGGCCAGATGAAATACAGAAAGCATCAATAACTGATCAAAGTATAATTAACTAATAGTCAAAGCCTGCTGGCAAAATTGTGTTACTTGCTAAACATTGTAATTTGTATGGGAAAAAAAAAAAAAAAAACATGCTTACTAAGACTAAAAATTCAGGTTCCTCTGATGGTGATGTACTATCACATGCACATACTCTCTTTATATATATCTATAACTATCTATGGGAGCTCTGGTAGCATAGTGCCTAAAGCACTTGACTGCTACACAGAAGGCTGGTGGTTCAAACCCACCAGCCACTCCTCAGAAGGAAGGTTGGGCAATCTACTTCTGTAGTGATACTGCCTCAGAAACCCAAGGAGGGGTCGCTATGAGTTGGGTCTGACTCAACAGCACACAACAACAACAACAACATAACTATCTGTATTCAGAAGGAAGATTGGGCAATCTACTTCCCTAGTGATACTGCCTTGGGAACCCACGGAGAGGTTGCTATGAGTCGGATCCAACTCCACAGCAGTGAGTTTGGTTTAGTTTGGTTTATATCTATATAACTATATTGATACATAAACATATATGTAAATGTATATATAGAGAGAGCAAGTTCATGTGCATAACATATCATCATGAAAGGAACTTGAACTTTTAATTCATATATATAGAGACAAAAAGGGATAGAAAGGGGAGAGAGAGAGAGCAAATGAGTGTGAAATAACATATCACCATAGGGAGAGAGAGAAAGACGAGAGAGAGAGAATTATCTAATGAAATCAAATTGACAATATACATACATACCTATTTTTTTTTTTTCTGTGAAATGTTTTCTGTAAAATAGAGGAATGTGACAATACTGTGATTGATTATATTCCAAAATGGGTATCGACAGTGTTGATGGAAGAAAAGAATAGAATATTTGACATGCTACTGTAATATAATTTCCTACCCCCTAACCACAGTCCTACTCAGAAGACCATTTTAAGAGCAGGCTCTGTTGAGTATAATAAAATTCCTGATCAATAATGCAAAGCTAACATTCAAGGGTACAAAAGTATTTAGTACTGACTGAATGAATATTATCTTATTGCCTATCACATTGCTTTCTTATTGTTGTTTAATAATAAAACAAACAATATTGATAAATTTGAATTTTTAGGAAAAAGACTGCAATTTTTTCTTTAATATTTCTACATTCAAAAGTAATTTTCAAAAATACAGAAGTATCCATACATGTTTTACAGAAAATAATAACATTAAAATTTTTCAATTTCATTTAATATAAACTCTTTGAATTTTCAGACAGGAACTTATTTTAAACCTGAGAAAAAGTTAGTAAATAGGACAGGCTATCATTACATTACCTAGAATTTATGAAGAAATATACTTCTCAAATTTCAAAGATGTGCTTTAAAAATCTGTCACTAGGCGGTAAAAAATAAAGTTGAGAAAATTCTATGGTAATATAGATTCCAGGTGAGTTTACAATGTTGTGTTTGTGTTTGTTTGTTTTTAATTTAGAAGTAACTTTAAATTGCCCCACCATGATTACTGTAAATTCTAATTTAGTAACTTAACTGACCTCTAACAAGGACAGTAAATTCTCATTAAATATTCATTTTAAATATTTAAATATGAAAATAAAATTTAATATTGTTATTTATTCAACTTACAAAATCTATAGTTTCCATTAAAATTAAAACAAAAAAACAAACAAGTAGAAACATGGAAATACATAAAAATCTAAAGAACAGGGGAAAAATGTCAGCCATATTCTCATGCCCAATATTATCACTGTTAGTGTCCTTGAGAAATGGGTATTCTGATACACTGAAGATTACCCACTGCCACCAAGTCAACTCCAACTCATAGCCACACCATAGGGCAGAGTAGAACTGCCTCACAGGGTTTCCAAGGCTATAAATCTTTATAGAAACAGAGTTCCTCATCTTTCTACCATGGAGCGACTGGTGGACTCTAACTGCTGACCTTTTCATTCACAGCTTAATGCCATAAACACTGCACTTCCAGAACTCCTTACATTGAAGATAGGAGGGTAAATTTCATCTTTTGTGAAGTTAATGTATGTAATGTCTATTTCTGATATTGTTTGAAAATAATAATATATGCCTATCATAATAAAATTTTATAATAAATATGAAACCCACAAAAAATCATTTGAAATAAATGAATTTCTCTGTTGAATGTTTCCAAATATTTTTTTAACGTCAACACAATATTTAAACTTTATTTCCGTGGAGGGAGAAAAGTCCAGTATTGCCCCCAAATCATTTAATTCTGAAATATGAATGTGATGGGCTTAAGAACTTCTGGTGGAGCAGTAGTTAAGGCATTTGGCTGTTAACTAGAAAGTTGGTGATTCAAACTCACCAGCTACTCTGAGGGAGGGAGGTGAGGCAATCTACTTCTATAAAGATTTACAGCTTTGGAAATCTTGTGGGTCTTTATGAGTTGGAATCAACTCAATGACAGTGTTTTTTTTTTTTTTTTTTTTTTTTTAATAGGCTTTGGGGCCATAATATTCTGCTTTAATTAGTAAATACTAAAAACAATATATTGAAAGGGAATTTTCAGAAATTAAATTTGGATTCAGAAGTGGAAGTGGGATGAGGGATATCATTGCTGATGTCAGATGGATCTTAGCTGAAAGGAAAGAATACCAGGAAGAAGTTTACTCATGTTTTATTGACTATGCAAAAGTGTTCAACCATGTGGACCATAACAAATTATGGGTAACATTTGAGAAGAATGAGAATTCCAGAACACTTGATTGTGTTTATGAAGCAACTGTACATAGACCAGGAGACTGTGGTTCAAATAGAACAAGGGGATACTGCATGGTTTTAAAACAGGAAAGGCGTACATCATTGTTGTATCCTTTCACCATCCTTATTCAATCTTTATGCTAAGCAAATAATCCAAGAAGCTGGACTATATGAAGAAATACATGGCATCAGGATTGAAGGCAGACTCATTAATAACCTGCTATATGCAGACGACACAGCCTTGCTTGCTGAAAGTGAAGATGACTTGAAGCATTTACTGATGAAGATTAAAGATTACAGTATGCATTATGGATTACACCTCAATATAAAGTAAACAAGAATCCTCACACATGGACCCATAAGCAGCATCATGATAAATAGAGAAAAGATTGAAGTTGTTAAAGATTTCATACTACTTGAATCCACAATCAACATCCATGGAAACAACAATCAAGAAATCAGACATCATATTGCACTGGGAAAATCTGTTACAAAAGATATCTTTAAAGGGTTGAAGAGCAAAGATGTCACTTTGAAGACTAAGGGGCACCTAACCCAAGTTTTTGGAATCCAAGTCTTAATATATTAAATCACCTCATATACGTGGGTAAGCTGGATAATGAGTAAGGAAGATCAAAGAAGAGTTGATGCCTTTGAATGCAGTGTTGGTGAAGAACACGGAAAACACCATGGATATCCAGAAGAAGAAACAAATCTGTCATGGAAGAAATGTAGCCAGAATGCTCTTTGGAAGTGAGAATGGCCAGATTTCATCTCACCTACTTTGGTCATGCTGCCAAAAGAGACCAGTCCCTGGAGAAAAATATCATGCTTGGTAAAGCAGAGGATCAGCAAAATAGGAGAAGACCCTCAGTGAGATGGATGGACACAGTGGCTCCAACAATGGGCTCAAGTATATCAAGGATTATGAAGATGGCCCAGGACCAGTTGCTATGAATTGGAGCTGACTCAGTGATACCTAACAAAAAAAATCACCCTGCTTAAGTATCACTCAGGGCCCTGGGAACCTACAAACAGCCAAAAATATGGCAAATCCAAAATGAGATGGCACAAAGGAAAAAATTGAAATACGTGCACTTTGCATTCTACCTTGTCTAGAATGTTTGCCACAGAAAAAATTGCCAGAAGTCATTTTGAAAGGGTTTATACATGTCAATTAAACTATTAAGAATCAAAGGCATGGAACAGAAGCCCACAATTTATAGGCTATGCTGAATCTCAGTTTGAAAATAATATTTTTATTAAATGGGTAAGTGGTGGTTTGGGTTTATTTCTGGTTTACACTTTATTTTCCAAGGAATTCTGAAGCTATCAGCTTTCTTATCTTTTTGTTTCAGGCTATATAATGTGTAGTTTCAATGTAAGAGAGGTGATTGATTGAACTTTTAACCCATATTTATTTTACTTCCTAAGATACCAAGGGGCAATCTGAAAATTCATACATCAACAACTCTTTAATTTAAAAGGTTATTAATTTATGCATTCATTCATTTATACATTCATTCATACTCTATTTTGATAACCATTATGCATTAGTCATATATTTCCAAGTAGTGTAATTATTTTGAGTCATCATTTGTCTCTCAGTTTGTGGTACTGTGCTGACTTCTGTGTTGCTGTGATACTGGAAGTTCTGCCATTGGTATTTCTAATACCTGCAGAGCCACACATGGTGGATAGGTTTCAAGGAAGCTTCCAGATTAGGAGCTCTGGTGACATAGTGCCTAAGGCATGTGACTGCTAACCAGAAAACTGGTGTTTCAAACCCACCAGCCACTCCTCAGAAGGCAGGTTGGGCAATCTACTTCAATAGTGATACCGCCTCAGAAACCCAAGGAGGAGTCGCTATAAGTTGACTCCAACTTGACAGCAGTGAGTTTGTTTTTTTTTTTTTTCTTTTTTTTCCAGATTATGGTACACTAGAAAGAAAGGTCTGAGGATCTACTTCTGAAAATTAGCCAAAGAAAACATTATGTATCACAACAGAACATTGTTCAACTTGCTTGTTTGTGACAAGTCATCAGAAGGGATCAGTTTCTGGAGGATGACATCAAGTGTGGTGAAGGAGAGGGGCAGTTAAGGCTATGGAGAGCCTAAGTGAAATGGATTGGCACAATTGTAGCCATGATGGAATAAAACATGCTGGAGATCATGAGGATGAAGCAGGACTGGCTAATATTTCACTCTGTTATATATGAAGTCACCACAAATCAGAGTTGACTTGACAACAGCTAATGACAACAATTACTATGACAAATTCTTTGAGCTATATTACATTTTACTTTATTTTTAATTAGGAAACACCTGCTATTTCTTACACTTTCAAAAATTACCCTTTTTGATTGTGATGTTTCAATGGACTGAAACTTTTATTTTCTTCTTCCTAGTTTTGAGTGAGTGAGTTTTATTCTATAACATTTAAATCATCAGAAACAATTTTACTCTTTCATTTTCTATAAGGACTTTTGTACATATGTTGACATTGAAGTTTCTGATCTGTTATATTAAGAAAAAGACTTATATTTCAGAAAAACTTATGGCTAGCATCATGTAAAAGAGTTATCAATCAGTTTTGCTGAATACAGATAAATGAGCAATCTAGAGGCAACTTTCCCATTTAAGGGTAGGCTTTTCCAGATTACAAATTTGACAGCACAAAAGGGTGAATTCTTATTTAATCAAATAGTAAGTTGAAAAAAAGCCTTGTATTATTACCTATATTTTCCTTTATTCAGTGAAATAAAATGGAGAAAAACAAAATAGTAAACAAAATTTAAATACCAATACTGTTTCATATTGTAAGCAGGCTAATAAAACACGTCCTATATAGTAAATTCTGCACACTGTCCCTCTGTTGTAAAGAGATTATTTGCTGTATTAAACAGGAGATCAATTCATAATATGAGAATAAATGATAGAAGCTACACTTTGATAGTTCTTTTAATTAAGTAAAATAAACACATTTTGATATGTTTTCTACCCTTTTAGACAATCAGTGTAAGGTATAAGATCTTCTAATAAGATATATAAGATTCTTTTGTTTGTGCTGAAAATGTGGCTGGAGATTCTTTAATATTTAAGTTTTGGGACAATATTTTTTATTTATATCCTTCATTATTTTATTTTCTATTATGTAATTTTTCTTTTTTGGATATTGTAATTATTTAGAGTAGCCTATATTTCCTTATGCTATTATTTTATCTATTTATTTTTTAATTTTAATTTTTATTTTATTTACACATCTCTATCCTCTATATTCTTTTACCATGTTTATCATGATGTCTTTTTCTCTTTTATGTCTTTTATGATTCCTTATACTTCTCAGATGGATACTGTTAATACTGTGTCATAGATTTTCATGTTTCATTTTCTCCATTGATTCACTATCTGAGTTCTTGAAGTTCTGTTTTATGATCTTGCTTCATAGAAGTGATTTATTCATTGAAGGTTTTTTTTTGTTGTTTTGTTTTGGTAATTTATGATCTAGTGTTGTAAATTACACTCACTTCATGTTATTTCTCTTATTGGTGAAGGTTCTTCAAATTATTATTTGTTGACCTGCTTTCTTTTTTTCCCCCTTTTTTTTTCTATGTAATATCTTTGCATTGTGAATGCCAGGGTGAATGCCAGGGTGTACAGACAGATACACGTAAGGAGGGGAGAGAGAGGTCCACCCCCAGGCAGGAGGAAACAGGTGGGGGGAGAAGCCGGACCCAGGGCACAGAGGCCTGATACAGGTAGGGGAAAGGTCAGGAAGTGGGCAGAATGGTTTTGGAACAGCTAAAGGAGACGCACTTTTCTGTCAGTTTGTCACACTGTGATGGCTTGCATATTGCTTTGAGGTTGGAGGCTGTGCCAAACAGGGTTGCCCATGGTGGACAGGTTTCAAGTGGAGCTTCCAGATTGAGAAAACTTGGAAGGAAGAAGAGGCCATCCATTTCTAAAAGAATAGGCCAGGGAAAATTTTCTGAATATCAGTGAAACACTATCTGATGTATTATTGGAAAATTTTATGAATAGATCTGAAACATTGTCCAATACAGCACCACAAGATGAGCTCTTAGGTTGGAAGGCACTCAAAATACCACTGGGAAAGAGCTGCATCATCAGAGTAGAACCAAATTTATAGATATGGATAAAATAAAGCTTATTGGTCTACATTTGCTGACGTGACATGATTCAAACTGAGAGGAAACAGCCTCAAATATCCATTAATAATAGGAAGATGGAATGTCTGAAGTATGAATCTAGGAAAATTAGAAGTTGTCAAAAATGAAATGGAATGTATAAAGATTGATATGCTAGGCATTAGTGAGCTGAAATGGACTGGTTTTGTCCATTTTGAATCAGACCAACCTATGATCAAATATGTTGGGAATGAAAAATTGAAGAGGAATGGCATGACATTCATCATTACAGAGAATGTTTCAAGATCTATCCTGACCTACAATGCTGTCAATGACAGGATAATGCCCATACACCTACAAGGAAAGCCAGTTAATACTACTATTATTCAAATTTATGCACCAACTACCAAAGCCAAAGATAAGGAAATTGAAGATTTTGAGCAACTTCTGCAGTCTGAATTTGACTGAACATGCAAACAAGATGTGCTGATTATCACTGGTGACTGGAATACAAAAGTTGGAAGCACAGAAGAATCTCTGGTTCCAACGTTGGAAAATAATCCAAGAAACTGGAATATATGAAGAAGAACACAGCATCAGGATTAGAGGAAGGCTTATTAACAATCCACTATATGCTGATGACACAACTTTGCTTGCTGAAAGTAAGGATGACTTGAACCCTTGCTGATGAAGATTGAAGACTACAGTCTGCAGTATGGATTACACCTCAAAATTAAAAAAAAAATAAACATCCTCACAACTGGACCCATAAGCAGAATTGTGATAAACAGAAGACTGAAGTTGTCAAGGACTTCATATTGTTTGGTTCTACAATCAACACCAATGGAAACAGCAGTCAAGATGTCATTTGATGTATGTTGTTGTTGTTGTTGTTATGTGCCTTCGAGTCAGCCCTGACTCATAGCGATGTATAGCACTGGGCAAATTGCCTTTGAGGGATCTCTTTCAAGTGCTGAAGGGCAGAAATATCTCCTTGAAGACTGAGGTGTATCTGACACAAGCCATGGTATTTTTGTTGTTGTTGTTGTTGTTATGTGCCGTCGAGTCGGCCCCCGACTCATAGCGACCCCTCCTTGGGTTTCCGAGGCAGTATCACTACGGAAGTAGGATTGCCCAACCTTCCTTCCGAGGAGTGGCTGGTGGGTTTGAACCGATGGTATTTTTAGTCACCTCATATGCATGTGAGAGCTGGACAATGAATAAGGAAGACCGAAGAAGAGTAAATGCTTTTGAGTTGCGGTGTTGGCGAACAATGTTGAAAGTACCATAGACTGCTAAAAGAACTAATAAATCTGTCCTGGAAGAAGTATAGCCAGAATTTTACTTGGAAGCAAGAATGGCAAGACTTTGTCTCATCTACTTTAATTACGTTGTAAGAAGGGACTATTCCCTGGAGAAAGATACCATGCTTGGTAAAGTGGAGGGTCAGCAAAAAAGGGGAAGGCTTTCAATAAAATTGATTGACACAGTGGCTGTAGTGTTGGGCTCAAGTATAGCAAGTATCATGGAGCTGGCATACCCAGCAGTGTTTCATTCAGGTGTACATGGGATCATTATGAGTCGGAGACAACTCCATGGCACCTAACAACAACAACAACAACATCTTTGCATAGATACTATACTGGCAGATTTTTCATTATTCACCAATGAAAGAAGTAGATAATCTGAATCATAGTTTATAGTAGGGTTTGATATGGTTTGTGTTAGTTTTATGTTTTGGTTGTAGTAGGGTGTAACAAGGATCTATTCCAAATTAGCTGAGACTTCTTTTTTGATATTTGATTTTGTAATGGTTCCTGTAGTCTTCCAGAGTCAATGGAGTAGGAAATATATTTTATTATATTTCTCAGAGATTCTTTTTACCTCCATTGCAACAGTGATGCAACTGCTTCCAGTTGTGGCTTGTCTGTTATTCTTCGCTTAGATGTTACTTTGAAGGCCCCATGAACCACCTTGCATTATTTATGCCCTTTGGTAGTACCCTCTCCTTGAATCTGGGCTGACCATACTTAACCATGGAATGGGGCAGAAGTAGCAATTTAGCAATTCCAGGTGTTACAAGTGTTAAAAACAAACAAACAAACTGGTACTTCCTACCTTTGAGACGTTAAAATCTAAAACATATGTCATAGCTCTCACTATCCTGAGGCCTTCTTTCTCAAGTATTTTGAGGAAGGCCAAACAGTCACATCAAGAGTCCCAGTGGAATCAATGCCCTGGAAGAATTAATTGCCAACCATGTGAATAAGGCCATCTTGGACCTTCCAATAATCTCAACATCTCAGCTGAGGCCAACTGAGACAGAAGGTCTGCCCAGTCACCCCATATAATCATGATAAATTAAAATGTATTATTGTTTTGAACCACTAAGTTTTGGCTTGGGTTGTTACATCGTTATAAAGAATGAAATAACCAATCAGCTTGAAGGATACTGCTATAGAAAACAAAAAATAACTAAATTAGGAGCTCTGGTGTCACAGTGCCTTAGGCATTTAACTGCAAACAGAAGGTTGGTGGTTCAAACCCACCAGCCACTCCATGGAAAGAAAATTCAGCACTCTACTTCCTTAAAGATTTACCTCTCAGAAACGCAATGCGGATCATTATGAGTCAAATCTACTTGATGGCAGTGGGTTTTTTGAACTCAGTATTGAACTTGATCTTCAAGAAGTATAGTTTGTGTCCAATAGCTGCAACTACTAGCTCTGTTTATTCTAATTTGTCTTTTACTTTTGTTTTTTTCTCCATCTGTATGTAGCAGCTTTCTGTCCCTATTGTATCCCTACTGATTTGGGCAGCCTTGACACCTATGTTACAGCCAAGGAACTTTAAAGAATATAAAGTTACTGTTTTCTCTGTTGCTTTTAGATTAAGAAGAAAAAAAGGATGAAACACTGACTTTTCAATAGATAAGGTTCTTAGGATTAAGTTCATGAAGTATTTTTGGATTTATTTTAGCAGATTTTGTCATTGTTGTTGTAGATATTTGTTTTGTTTTGTTTTGTTTTTTAATCTAAAAGTGATTTGTCCCAAACCTATTGGATTACAGACCATAACCAATTTTTATAGAAGTTGTTTGTGTTGTTATAATTTTGAGATACTGGAAATTTCTCTGAACACAACTTGGAGCCAATGAATAATTTTTTCAATTCTTTACCTCAAACTTCCTTACCTCAGAAGAGGACATGGAACAAGGGATATCATAGCTGTTGTCAGATGGATCTTGGCTCAAGGCAACGAATACCAGAAAAAGGTCTACTTGTGTTTTATTGACTATGCAAAGGCATTTGATTGTGTGGATCATGACAAATTATAGATAACATTGAAAAAATGGAAATTTCCGAACACTTACTTGTACTCATGAGGAACCTGTACCTTGACCAGGAGGCTGTCATTTGAATGGAACAAGGAGACACTGCATGGTTTAAATTCAGGAAGGGAGTGTGTCAGGGTTGTATCCTTTCCCCATACTTATTCAATCTATATGCTGAGCAAATAATCTGAGAAGCTGGGCTATATGAAGAAAAATGTGGCATCAGGATTGGAGGAAGAATCATTAACTACCTGAGATATGCAGAAGGTACAACTTTGCTTGCTGAAAGTGAGGATGACTTAAGGCACCTACTGATGAAGGTTGAAGAATACAGTTTGCAGTATGGATTACATCTCCATATAAAGAAAACAAAAATCCTCACAACTGGATCAATGAGCAGCATCACAATAAATGGAGAGAAGATTGAGAATTCATGTTGCTTGGTTCTACAATCAATGTCAATGGAAGCAGCAGTCAGGACATTAGAAGATGTGTAGCACTGGGAAAGTCAACCACGAAGGAACTGTTTCAAGTGCTGAGGAACAAGGATGTCTCTTTGAGGATTAAGGTGTGCCTGACAGAAGCCATGATATTTCCAATTGCCCCGTATGCATGTGAGAGCTGGACAATGAATAAGGAAGACCGGAAAAGAGTTGATGCTTTTGAGTTGTGGTGCTGGCGAAGATGCTGAAAGTACCATGGACTGCTAAAAGAACTAACAGATCTGTCTTGAAGGAAGTGCACCCAAAATGCTCCTTGGAAATGAGAATGGCCAAACTTCATCTCACCTATTTTGGTCATGTTGTCAGAAGGGACCATTCCTTGGAGAAGGACATCATGCTTGGTAGGGTGGAGGGTTGATGAAAGAGGGGGAGCCTTCAACAAGATGGATTGACACAGTGGCTACGATGATGGGCTCAAGTATAGGAGGGATCGTGGAGCTGGTGTGGGATAGGGCAGTGTTTTGTTCTGCTGTGCATGGGGTCACTATGAGTCAGAAATGACTCGATGGCACCTAACAACAACAACATACCTCAAACTCACACTACTACAAAATCTTACAAGTTTCTCCTCCAGTCTCCCTAAAATTGTATTTCTTTTTATACAGTAACCTACAGGTGGAGGAACATCATGATGAATTGTGCAATTGGGAGATATCATTATGGCTTTTTTTTTTCCTCTCAAAATTTTCTTCTCTAGGAGTTCCAGTAAGATGGCAGACTAGGCAGAAAGACTGTACAGACCCTCTTTAACAAAGAAAAGGGGAGCCAATTAACACAGATACAGAAGATAATCCTGGACCCTTGAGCCTTGAAGGAAAGGATATAGAAGTGTACTAAACTCCAGATAGCAGAAGAATTTGCATGAAAACACCAAAAAATGAGACATAAGGAGCTGAAGTCTGGCAGGGATCCTGACGGCACAGAAAGCTTGGATATTGCCATGGGGTGGTAGGGCCTAAGAATTAACCTAATAATTAGCCCTGCTAGCCAGGGACTGCAAGGAGGACTGCTCTGGTGGCTGGGGAATAAAAGGGGAAGCACCGGAGAGGAAGGAGGGCTGAGCTGTGGACTTTTCTCTGTTCAGAGGGTGCAGCCATTTTGAATGCTCATAAGTGTGACCATTTTGGATATTTAAAGTGACAACGATGTCCCAGATTCCAGAGACTTAAGAACAAGCTCCACTTGCCAGTAACTCCAAGGACATTCCGGACTGGAAAGGTGCGACATTCCCCTTTGCTACTCTTATATCCCACGCCCTCTTGGTGAATTGAGATGCAGCAATCCCTCACTCCCACCTACTTTCTGGGCCGTCAAGAATTCCATCCCAGTCTGTGTGCTCGGACTAAGCTTGGGTGCACTACCCCACCCTACCCTGATTTTTTTTTTCTTTTTTCTGTTTTATAGTTTTTTTTATTTTATCTGTTTTAAAAATACTATTATTATTATTACTTTTGTCCCTTTTACTATTATTCTTTATTATTCTCCTTCCAGTTTCTAGTTTTCCACTTTTTTCTTTCCCTGTTCCTGGTTGCAACTTTTTTTTCTCATGCTTAATCCCATTCCTTGTTTTTCTTTTTGCATTTTTCCCATTCTTTATCTTCATTGTTCCTCTTCTCTACCTTGCATGCTCCCCAGATATTTCAGGGTTTATCTTTTGTTTATTTATTTGTTTGTTTCTTTTTTCCCTTTTTTCGTTTTTTGGTTACAGTTCCTATGTGATTACATGGTGTAATTTTTTGTCCACTTGCTTTTACTTTTTTGATGGTTATTCAATTGTTGTTTTTGTCTAACTGAGTGGAAGACAGCAACAGTCCCCATATGACACAACTATACCCACAACTCCTGCAGCTTCACTTACTGAGTGAGAGCCACCACTTCCTTCTCCACTAAATTGCCAAAAATAAACAACCACAAAGCAGAGCCTGACTTACCCTTGGCTGCTGTATACAAATAGTTAACAGAGATCTATGTCTAATAACACCACGATGTCTCAGAGACCACAGACCATCACAGTCCACACAAAGAAGCAAGATAAAGTGGTAGAAACAAGGGAGCAAGATATGGACACAAAACATCCCTGAGGAAGAAGCAGCATTGGAACAGCTTGATAAGGAATTTAAAATAATTATATTTAGGTACTCTCTTCACTTCCTCACCATTTAGAAGTTCTGTAACTACACAGCATTTTCCCTCTTTTTGGTTTTTAGTTGTCCTGATTTGCCAATCGATGTCTCTGGTTCCCTATTTACAATCTTGTAAGCTTATTTAATTTTGGATATGGCTATAGCTGTGATTTCTGGGTTATGTCATCTTGTGTATTAATGGTTAGTGAAGAGAGGTGCAAGATAGAATGGAAAGTTCTAATCTCAGGGAGAAAATTATAAATCACAGGGTAATCTCAAGGAAAAATGATAAACCTTCACATCACAATAAAAAAGAGGACAAGCACAAATATTCAGCAAATACTAAAACAACAGCAACAAAGGAAATGATA
>NW_006921918.1:2526006-2533832 GCF_000298275.1 Orycteropus afer afer
GAAGTAGGATTGCCCAACCTTCCTTCCAAGGAGTGGCTGGTGGGTTTGAACTGCCAGCCTTCTGGTTACCAGTCAATTGCTTTAGTCACTATGCTACCAGAGCTCCTTCCTTGATCCCTAGAAACTCTCAAGTACAAAGGTATTAGTTTTAAGTTGCTGAATGATCTCTCACAGCTTGTGATGGAAACTGATGGTTAACAGAAACTATTCAGTGACACCCACCATTCAAATGATGTCCAGGGGATGCACCATGCCTGCCATATCTTAAATAGACCTCTGGAAGGGATACATGGCTAGGCCCTGATACTAAAAGGAAAAATTAGAGGAAAATGTTAAGATACCACTTCACTTTTACCAATTATCAAAACATAGGCTAAAATACTTATTAAAATTACAATTGTTCCTATTATTTATTGCAAAAGGCTAACAAATTATAGGAGATCTATTCAGTAAACTTCTTAGATCCTTTGTATTGTCATCAAATTTGACAAATAATAATGAATGGCATAATCATGATAAAGAACATTTAAAATTTTATTTAACACTAAATATTTGGTATAGGGTTTTGAGATTCCTAGGGTTGGCATAGCACCTAAGGCATATGACTGACTGCTCACCAGAAGGCTGGCAGTTCAAACTCATGAGGCACTCCTTGGAAGGAAGACTGGGCAATCTACTTCCTTAGACATACTGCCTCAGAAACCCAAGCAGGGAGTAACCATGAGTAGGAATCAACTCTACGGCAGTGAGTTTTTTTGAGTTTAGGGTTAAAAACATGCTTAATTAAACTAATTCTCTTATTAAAGTGCTATATTTGACCCTGATTTAGGAAAAAAAAAAAATTCTACTGGGTAGGCAGGACACTGGTAGCACTCACAGCTAATAAGACTGAGAACCATTAGAATAAGGTGGAGGAGGCCAAATGTTTAAGGAGTTGAGGAGCTACCTCATCCCTGATGCTAAATATTAAGCATAATCCAGCATTTGTATATATTCATAAAATTTATTGGGAAATGATATTACAATATTTGCAATCTGTAATTTTTGGATATAGTGTCCTAGGAGCAGATGCATTTGGAGGCAATGACTGTACCCATACAATAGAGTAAATCACAAAGCTAAAAGATGAGTATACAAACTTGCATCTATTTTGTACCAAGAATTTCCATGTTTCTATCAAGTTGTTCTAATTCACTTATACAATCTGTACCATTTTAATGCAACGTATGTAACGATATTTTGTAAGTGGAAAATTCTTATTGCTAGAGATCTATTACATTTCATTTTAATCACGCACACGGTTCCTTATATAGTAAACTTCTGTTTACCCCAATTATATCCTTTTGTGTGCTTGACTAAGCAGAGAGCAACGATACCTGCAGAACTTACCAAAATAATCACTTGAAAATTTGATCCCTTTCAAGACACCAAAAAGATGAAATGTCTAATTTAGACCCACAGAAAAAGGCTATTACACATGGCTGTATAATATTTTTGATTCCAAGAGACTAAGTCCAGGCTTAGTGACATCTACACTTACATTTAAAACAAGTAATAAAGTAGATAGTCATAGTATCTTTTAAAATCTAGGTGGTGGTGTTGTTGTTACGTGACGTCTAGTCGGACCCAACTCATAGCAACCCCTCCTTGGATTTCCAAGGCAGTATCACTATGGAAGTAGATTGCCCCATCTTCTTCCAAGGAGTGGCTGGTGGGTTTGAACTGCCAGCCTTCTGGTTAGCAGTCAAGTGCCTTAGGTACTACACTACCAGAGCTCCCTTAAAATCTAGTATTAAATAATACTAATGGAATGAAACAAAGATACTAGAACACCAATTCCAACAGAACTAAAGGAAAGAATGAAAAAAGAGAAGTATTTTGACCAAATCTAAGAGCATGTTTCCCACAAGACAGAAGTTTAAGTTACAAGTGGGAGAGAATAGTGACTATTCCTCTCTATTTCCATTATTAGAGAGTGTTTATAAAAAGTAAATTAAATTATATTGTCATTATAAAAACAGAAATACATCCAATTTTCCCAGGATGTTAAGAGATGTAATCAAAATGATGAGAAGAAGCTCCATGAAACATACACTTTGTCGTCAAGTCATTTGAATTTGGAGTATGTGAAATCCAAAACAATGTTATTAGTGTAAAGAGGATAGATTTCTTCACTTCCCTGGTGACACATATGTTTGATTAAAAAAAAAAAAAATCTCTTAGACAAATCTCAAATCCCTTTTCCTCACCCAAGCTGTTATATATATGAGTAGGACCCAGAAATACAGATTTTTTTTTGCACACACTGCCATAATGTGTGCTAGTTTTATTTGTATGCATTCCTGTAATAGTACAGCATAAGGTAGTATATTTTTTACGTAAATAACATACACCTTCTACATTTGTTTGCCAACCACTCACTCACCCCAGGAAATATTTTCTTAAACACCACTGTGCCATTTTTTTTACATGTTGCTATAAAAAATTAGCATAGCACATTTCCAGAAATATCAGCAGGGGGTGGGTGGAAAGTGGTTAGCAAACAAACATAGTAGGTGTGTGTTATTTGTGTAAAAATAAGGTATTTTACTTAATAAATTTTTATGCAGATCTTACAGCACATTTTTCGACCACATGTTGGAACATTTGTGCACAAAAAAAAAATTCCCATCTTTACATTTGAAATTTATGGGAACACAATTAAAATGAGAGGGGCCCAAAAGTATCAAGATAATTACATTTTTCTAATCTTACTAAACAAGATAAATTACCTGCAGGCCCTCTTAAAAAAGATGAAATCTTCATAATAAGTGAATTAATCAAGCAGCAGCTTGCTACTGCACTTGCATTTATAACAGAAATGATTCAAAGACTTATTTTATGGGGAAATTAATGGAAACAGGCTTTTCATTCTTCTGCACCAATTGAAAACCTCAGCAACCAGCTGCCCACTTGTCAAGAAAACAGAAAGAAGCTGGAAACAAAGATAAATAAAAACACCTTTTTCCTGGCACTTTTGAAGAGAAAAAGGAGCTCTCATTTACAGCAGCCATCTGTTTGTTATTTAATATGGGTGAATTACATGCTGTAATGAGTTTGTTTCTGCATCACTCAGTGCAATGGAACACAAGTTCACTCTCATAATGTGCAGCAGTTTTTAAAAGCTAATCATTTAATTGGACACAATCGTCAATGACAAATGGAGATGTAAAAACTCAGCCAGCTGTAGAGTGAATATGTAATCATTGTGAAATCATATTATTTTACACGCTTGAAGACTTCTTAATAATATCTGATGTTGGTCATCACTGCAGACTCTGAAGAACTGAAGAAACATGGTGAAAAACAGCCTTTCAAAATGGCTTTATATAATTGGCCCATATTAATGCCTGTGTTTGAACCACCATTTGACTTAGGTATGTAAAGTCTCTCTAAAATGATTATTACTGTCCTCATTCTGGTCTTAATTTTTATATATATATTTTTTCAAATGTTTCATAGTTCAGTAGGTAAAAATCATTGCTTAGGAGCAGATTGGGTAATTAAAAAAAAAAAAAAAAAGCTCCAGTAGTGGCGTACTGCTGATTTGTTGCTTTTGCACATGACATCACACACAGATAAACATGGAGGTTTGGGAGATTGAGTGCCAGCAGATTTTTTTAATCACACACATACAAAGGCCCTACTTCAGGAAACTAAACCTGAGTGCCTACACCTGCATGCAGTACAGTCAGAATTTACACAATGCTGTCATACTCTTTAATAGAAGAATGAAAGTCTCTATTCCAGTGAATTTTCCCTTCAGAGTACCCACAAAGACAATAAGCTTATGAGCCAATTTCCACAATAAGAATCTTCTTCCAATATCTAAGCATCTAAAAAAATATTCTGCAAAAAATAATGAAGTTAGTGAGAAAGATATGCACAGCTATTACTGTATGTAATCACACAATTTAAGGATGTTTTATATATCATACTACTGTAAGGAGCAAGCAATAAGTATTTTCATCTTTATTGTCCTTCTAAGAATTTCAGATTGGTGGAAAATTCTCATAGTCAAAAAAAAAAAAAAAAAAAGGCATTGGACATATCAGCATATAACTAGTTTGGATTGAATCTACTGAGCTATACTTATGCTCCATTTAATCAATGACATTTCAGAGAAGCAAAGATAGAGATCGTCCCCATTTCAAAAATTCCCCGCTGTCCAGTTATCAAGTTCTATGCTACAAATACATATCATTATAATGTAAAGTTTTTTAAAAAGGCTGTTTCTTATATAACAACACACATCCCAAATTAGTACTTTTATTTGTTATATAATATTCTTTTGCTGTAGATATATTTATAATTCTATGTGTCCTTTTTATATTGAAAATTGAGGTTTTGTTTTCTGGGCTTACAAATACTTAAAAAAATTACAATAACTTTGTTTGGTTTCTTATTATAGCTCTTAGCAGTATTTTAGCACACTGTCCTCTTAAAAAATAGTGTTTTAACAAACTTATAGTTGGTTAAAGAAAGAGTGAGCAGTTTGAAACCTCTCAAAGACTAAACACATGAAAAGGAACATATTTTAATATTTTCCTTAAGTTTCACATTATTGTTTATATATAGAAATTCTTGACATCAAAAATGAAATACCACAATACTGAAAATATCAGTCCAAAATAAGAAAAAAAAAAAAAATCACATTAATAAGAAGGAAGAAAAACAGATGTTTAAGACAAAACAAAACAAAAAATGGCTTCAACATACTGGAATAATCACCCAGGAAGTAAGATAAAGACAGTTGTATTATAAATTAAGAAAATAACCCAAATATGCAGCTCAAACATGATCTGAAGGAAACCAACCGTCACATTCTTTCTAGTGAATGATTAATAGATAGGAATGCTGAATAAATCAAGATGTAAGATATAGAGTCTAAGAAGAAACCAGAAGTCAGTCTTAATCAGAAATTCATACAAATGCATTTAACTAGATAATTATTCTTAGGCAACCTCATGTAATCATAATATTGTTCTTTTAAATGGATACACCTATTTTCTTATGTGGAAACTTAGGTGATGCAAACAGTTTGCACTTGGCTAGAAACCAGAAGGTTGGTGGTTTCAGTCTACTCAGTGATGCTGCAAATGAAATACTTGGCTATCTACTTCTGTAAGATTTCAGCCATTGAAAACCCTATGGAATGCAGTTGTACTCTGAAACACATGAGGTCATCATGAGCCTGAATCAACTTGAATGTGGCAGTTGGCTTGGTTTTTGGTTTGTTCTCATATGAAGAAATGATTACACATCAGAGAGAGATTCCATGGAGCACAGACCCATAGAGCTGGTCCTTGCTTGGTATGGTAAGACATGGAAATATAAAATGCAAATTAATCAGAGGAGAAAATGTCTTTTCTTTTCTTTTTTCCTTCCTTGATTTGCTCTTGTGATTCAAACCCACCAGCCACTCCTCAGAAGGAAGGTTGGGCAAACTACTTCTGTAGAGATACTGCCTCAGAAACAAAAGGAGGGGTCACTATGAGTCGGATCCGACTCGACAATAGTATGTTTGGTGTTTCTTTTCTTTTTTTTTTTTTTAATTGGCTCTCAAAATTACAAGCAGAAGGGATAAAAAAGAAAGAATGAAAGAAATCCCAAGGAAAATGGTAGCTTTGAAAAAGAGAGATGAAAGTTGATTCCCAAATGCCCCTGCAAGAAAGGGAACAAGAGTGAATTCTTCAAGGCAAATGCGCTAGAAAGGGACACATGATTCCCAACAGCCACACCTTTAGAACTTTAAAAAACTTCCATTGTCATGCAAGTCCCTTAGATTTATGAAGAACTTGGACAATATAACTCTTCCATAAATCTCAAATTACATATTGATTGCTCTTTACTTAAAACCTTTGCTTCATCCAAACTGGAATCAGAAGATATTGTAAACATTTGTGAATCCATGGTGTTATACAAGGTTGTTTTCCTCTTATAGAAAGAATTGTGTTCTACTCTTTCTTCAAGGCCAGGTTCCTATATCACTTCCTCAGTTAGTCTTCTCCGTGGTCTGAGCTCATGCTAATTACACCCTATTGTAAATTTCTAAAGATTTCATGTCTGTACCATTTATGTAGAGTTGTTAAATTATAAATTCCCAAAGGCAAAAACTTCAGTCATCAAGTTGATTGGACTCATAGCTACCCCTCCTTGGGTTTCTGAGTTCATGTCTGGGCCGAAGTAGATTGCCCAATCTTCCTTCTGAAGAGTGGCTGGTGGGTTTGAACCACCAGCCTTCTGGTTAGCAGCCTAATGCCTTAGACATCATGCCACCAGAGCTCCCCTACAGGACTGCTTTATAAGGTTATCAAGGATGTAAATCTTTACAAAAGCAGACTTCCACATCTTTCTTCCAAAGGGAATGGGTTTGAAATACTCACTTTTCAGCTAGCAGCAGAATGCTTAACAACTGCACCAGATATAAGAATGGCAATTAGGATACATTTTCATTTCAAATACCTTATGTCTTCAAAATTACGTGGACATTTTCAGACAGCTAATCTCCTATTCTAAGTCTATGCTAGTTGCAAGCCAGTTGGTTCCAACTCATGGCAACCACATGTGTGTTAGTAGAACTGTGCTCTCTATAGGGTTTTGAATAGCTGATATTCCAGAAGATCACCAGGCCTTTCTTCCCAGGCACCTCTAGGAGGACTCACACCTCCAACTTTTCAGTTAGTAGCCAAGTGTTTTAATCATTTTTATCACCCAAGGATGCCTCCACCTCTGTAATGTTTTATAAATGCATAGTACTTAATATAGTTACTTGTCTAGCTGTCTGTTAGAGATCAAGAACTTTCTTAGTCCTGTTTGAACTTTTAATGTGTACTCTGATGCCTGGCACATAATAATAATTTAATAAATATTCATTAAGGTGAACCTTCTGCATGTAGCAATTGGTTATCACAGTCAAAACTGAGAGCTGGAATTCAAAAGGACTGCCTTGCTTTTCTAGCCTTGCAAGTTTTCCACCTTTGACTGGGTGCAGTCTTATCATTTTCCAATTGTTCATATTTGTGAAAAATATTTGACTTTTTCTTCTCTGACAGGTTTCCAACTTATACATGTTCTGGATTTGTAAGTTTTATAGTCGTTTTCTGTCTGTCTGTCTGTCTTTCTTTCCATCCTTCCTTCCTTCCTTCCTTCCTTCTTTCTTTCTTTCTTTCTTGTGTATTGTACAGGAGCTCTGGTAGCATAGTGCCTAAAGTATTTGACTGTTAACCACAAGGCTGGTGGTTCAAACCCAATAGCCAATCCTTGGAAGAAGGTTGGGCAATCTACTTCCGTGGAGATACTGCCTAGGAAACCCAAGGAGGGGTCGCTGTGAATCGGGTCTGACTCAACGGCACATATCAACAACGACAACAGGGTGTTGTACAGTATCTGGTATACAGTAGATGTTCAATGAAAATTGATGAATAAATATCAAGTAACTATGTGGATGGATAATGAATGATGTGGATATAACAAAGAAGTATTAACAAAATCATAAATCTAAGGTCTTCTTTTGATTATTAAAATAGAATTATAATTATTAAATATTAAAGGTAATCTACTCTAATTGAGTACTTGTATACCTGTGGAAACAGGCTAGATTGCCTGACTCTCAGGCAATGCTAAGTCTAGATCATATGGTCTTGAGAATTTTAATTTATAGTTTCTATCGAATTTATAGGAGCTCTGGTAGTGTAGTGCTTAAGACACTTGACTGCTAACCAGAAGGCTGGTGGTTCAAACCCACCAGCCACTCCTCAGAAGGAAGATGGGGCAATCTACTTCTG
>NW_006921918.1:2535227-2548733 GCF_000298275.1 Orycteropus afer afer
TAACATTTTTCATATGGTATAATTTTGATTTTCACTGCTTCCCAACCTCTTCAATATCTTGACTCTCATGGAACATAATAATATTATTTACAGAACATTTATCTAGGCAGATAATTGGATGAGGACTCTGAGGAAGTGGTCACTCCATGGTCTGAAGGCAGAGTTTCAATATCTCATCTCTGCTGTTATGCATTGAAAGCACAACTATAGATGTCCCAGGGCCCAGGATGGTATACATGTATTGTATTTCACTACTAATTAAAAAGCTGGCAGTTCAAATCCACACAGTAGCATCAGGAAGAAAGGCCTTATGATAAGTTTCCATATAACTTACAATCCAGAGCAGTTCTCGGTAACACATGGGTCTCCATGAGTTGGAATCTAGTCAATAGAAACATTTATTTATTTATTTATTTTAAATATATGTTCTCGATCAGAGTCCTCTGGAGTAGAGGAATTATTACTATTTACCAATGATGTGTGATAGACACAATATCACCATGACTTCTCTTCATTATTTCCATCCAACCGTTTGAACCCACAGTTTGACTAATAATCTATTGCTTCATTTTATTGCTAAAGTCTAGCATAGAGAAATAGAATTTTATGTGGACATTATTAAAAATTTGGAAACAATACTCTTACTAGCATCATTAGTATTATTATATGACTTATTATTTATTATTTATTTTAAATATCAAAAATTATGTTAACTCCACTGTGTTAGTCATGCAGAACACTACTGATTTTGAAATCAGGATGTTTCAAATGACACACGAGAGAGTTAAAGGATTAAAAAAAATTTTAAATAATTCTACTCCTACAAGCATGAGAGAAAGAAGGACTGATCAGGCACAGGGAGACAGCTCAGGGGGTAGGAGTGCATGGAGGGATGGACACAGGGAAGAGGTAACTATTGGGAGGAAGTGGGAGGGGAGCTGTTGCATTGTGCTAAATTGTGGTCAATGTCATGAGACAAAGTGTATGTGATCTGCTGTATGGAAAGTGTATTTGCTCTGTAAATATTCACCCAAATCACAATAATAATAATAATAATTCTACTCCTAGCTATGATGAGAAGGAAGCTGTCCACTAATGGAACACTTTCAGATTTGTTTGTGCTTCTATGAGCCTGTCTTCCTAAAGCATCCTGTGAACCTCAGTGTGACTAAGGATGTGGGGGTTACTGTCATTTTGAAGATGGTAACTGCCAAAAATTAGCAAAAATTACTGCATGGCTCTTCTAATGCATAAAGGTAATTTTGTTGTCATTGTTTTTAGCTGCAGTTAAGTTGTTCCCCAACTCATGGTGATGTCATATACAACGGAACAACACACTGGCTGATCTTTTATCATTCCCATGATTGTTTGCAAAGGCTATAGTCATGATGCACAAGGTTTTCCTAAGTATATTGATTGTTTTTTCTTCCAAAAGCAGATTTAGGATAGAACAAGTGGCTGAATAAAGAATATTTTCTTTCTCTTTAGTTTTCAGAACTTTCTATGGAACAATGAGTAACCTTTATGGGAAAGCCCTGCTTTAACTTATTTATATAATTTATTCCACTTATGAATTAATAATTCATAATATTATTTCTACATATATTTCCTTACAAAAATATTCCTCCAATGATTAATTGAAAATATTCAAATTATTCTCATTCAGTATATATTTTACACTGTTAAAACAAATATAAAGCACATTTTCCAATAGATGTACAGTTTCTTTTCACCAAACCAATTCATTGCATTACAAATGAAGTTCCAACAATTGCAAGCCATTTAGCAATCTCTTATTGTTTTACATTTATAAAGAAATTTACATCTGTCAATCAGTAGGCTCGAGACCCATGGAAAGTAAAGTAATTTACCATAATTCTCAGTTAAATTAAAGCAACACAAGGTAATAAGGATATTGTTCAGAGGGTAAATTATTTCCTTTTAACTGAGGAATTATAAAAGCATTTATCATAATGTCCAGATATTTTTCTTACCAATATTGTATCTCATCCATTTAACTGTCATGGAAATCCCTGCATCTATGCTCTTAATTTAAGTGAATAGGAAATAACTGGGTGGCTACCAAATCTGAGTTAAAACAAAAGGAAACTAAGCGTAAAGAATTTGCTGTGGAGATAAATGTTAAATAATTCCAGAATTACATTGTGTAACTTACATAATGCATGTTTTACTAAATTACACTTATCAGGTGATTTTTTTTTTTTTTTTCCAGCACTGCTCAGGTTGAAGAATATGAAGAGGGACCATCACTAGTACTAGTTGTTTTTTTTTTTTTTTTAATATTATAGAATAAATGAATAAATTATTATTACCTTTTTATCTTACCTTTCTAACCTTTTCTAATTGATTATTTGCTATAAAAATTCAGGCTTAATATTGGCAATCCTTTTATCACTCCTAATGTTCTGTAGAGAATACAACAACAAACAAAAAAATTCCAACTTCTCTCCTGTTTTGTCTAATTTAATTTTCCTTTTTAATTTTCTAGCCAACAATATAGTATGTTCTTTTTTAAAAAATTATCCCTTAAAAAAGTGATTAATATATTGAGAAATAGAGGATTTTGGCAGCTACTAAATTGCAGACGTGCTACTTGCTACAAATGTAGAGATTGCTATAAATAAAGTAAAAATACTATAAATAAAAAAAATAAGACCATCCAAATTCTGTGCTATTTGCAATGTATGACTTTAACAAAACATTTTTATAAGTAAAATGGTGACAATATTATACTTGAGGATGTGATTGTGAGGTGTAAACAATATTATGTGTGTGAGTGTGTGTACATAAGTTGCTATATGCTGTTGAATTGATTGAGACTCATAGAGAAGCCATAGGACAGGGTAGAACAGACTCATAGGGTTTCCTAGGTTGAACTCTCTTTGCAGAAGATCTCTGTCTTTTCATCTGCTAATGTGCTGGTGGGTTTGAACCACCAACATTTCACAAAGCATGGGAGTGCTTTACCATTATGTAACAAAGTCATTCTATCTGTATATATATATACTAGATTAGTAACTAACTCGATTTGTTTCTTAAAGCTTTGGAATTAGTACTGGGTAGTGGGTAAGAGCATAAACAGGCTTGAGGTCATATCTTAGAGATATGATATTCCACAGGGTTTTCGGGAAGTCAAATACAGCAACATTTATAAAACACTTAGCACTTACGTAACTTATTCAATAAATCCATCAAAAGAAAATAATAATAGACATAATTTTTTAAAAAAGTAAAAAAAATTCAGCCTTGAGAAAAGTTCTCAGGATTTCTATATCAGCTATTTTTTATTTTATCAATCTACATTTCTAAATTTACACATTTTATGCCTGAATTGTAAAGTTAAAAAAAAAAAAGTGATAATTTGAGTTAATTCACTGGATGGTAAACTTGCTGGCAGAAACTCAATCTTGTTAAATAATTTCCCTAGGAAGTAGTGGAGATACTATTCCAAGCATGGCATGTTCCCAAATTCTAATGCTAGATTGAATGAATGTATCTCTTTAATTCGGTGATATTAATAGCTATAATTATAATTTATTTATGGTTCATTTTAGTCATTATTGAATAGATATTACTTAATCATCTACTAAGTTCTTTGCTTTATGTTAGAAGATAGAGATACAGAGATAGATGGTTTAGTCTTTTTCCTGAAGAAACTCTCATGATAAGTCAGAAAAATCACATAAAAGCCAAGAACAAACAAGGCCCACACAAAACTGAGGTAAATTATATAGCAGGGGTTCTATGGGGTATGTGGAATGAGTTTCTCCATGGGGATAAGGTAGGAGATTAGCTGTGGAAACTACTCTGAACAACTGCCATTTATTTTATATAAAAAATAAATAAATAAATACAGTAGTTATGCTGATAAAGAAGAGATGAGGAGACAAGAGACATCTAGGCACAGGGAGCAGCATGTTCATAGACTTTGATATTTGATGGAGCTTGACCACGTTAGGAAACTGAAAGTGTGGCTAGCTTATTAGTAGTCTAGTGACATAATCACGAGAATGAAAAGTAGTGCTTTGTAGGTCATGTAATAGCCACAGTTTGTCTTTATAATTCAAGTGAATGAGGAGCTGGAGGAAGGTTTTAAATAGGGGATTGATAGTTTTGTGTATTGCCAATAACGGCATCATGCAAATGAATAAAGAACAACTTAATAAATAATCATATTAGTGATTAATTTTGCATAAATTAATCAATGGAGAAGATACATAATGCAAAGAAAGTAAACAGACTTGGCATTCTTCTGTGTATGATCATATACAACCACCATCCCCTTAACCACTTATCCCCTCCCCAGTGGTCTGTTATCAAAATAAAACAGCCAATAAAAAACAGAGACACTATTTCAAATATGTTGGACTACATGAAGATTGTTTTATTATGCTCTGAATGATCAAATTGTTCTTCCTTATATGTGTGATTTATAGTGTGTCAATATCCTATATTACTATAGTAAATTATATTTCATTGCAGAGAAGAAAATCACGAAAACTTGAGTTCTCTAACTCTTAAAGAGACAAATAGAAGTTATTATGAGATCTTACTTTATTTAGCTGCTGTTTTTATCAAATACCAACTTTTCAATTAGATCAGCTTCTTCATTATCTGTAGCAGCATATAAACATTTCTAAGAACAGTGGCTGGATGAGGACAAATGATAAGATTAGGCTGCATTACACCCTAAGAACTATAATGCAGAGTTTTCCTATTTGATTAACAGTTGTAATGACCTCACATTTTTGCTCTTCCATTTCTAAATGCGCATGACACTATCTTGATCTTGGTAAAACTAATGAATCATGGTAGAAATCTAGCATGTGCTGGAGTATCTGACAGAGAGTGTTGAAATATTAATTGATAGCCAGACTACTTACTTGGGCTGAAATTAGAGAATTAAGAGTGACTGGAGATCTTCAAAGCCTATCAGTTTAATGTCTTCTTGGATCCACCAATCAATAGGATGATTATCCAAATCAGAACACTTCTGAAATTGAAAGAGGTGGCACTAGTAATTATGCCACAGCAATAAATTTAAATTGAGACTGCCCTAGGCAAACTAGTGTATGGTGACCCTACTTATGAAAAACCAGGGAAAATAGCCAGTAAATATATAAAGTTTTGCTATTTTGTGTAAAGATTAAATTTGGCCAATCAATGTATTTTCTTAAGTCCTGATGGCTCAGCCATGACTGCTTGGAACTGCACATATCCTTGGAGACTTAAAAAATATCCTTTCATTAAATTCAGCATCTACTAAAGTGGTAGTCTGTGTTTCTAAATTATCATTATTCAAATATATTGAAGATTGGCATCAATGAGAAACTCGAGAAAACAAACATGTCTCTATGGGCTGCAATAAGAAACTCTGGGGGAAAAGAAACATGACTATGGGCTGGTAAACCAACATTAAAACATACATATAAGACTATACAAGCATCACCATTGATAAACAATGATGAATACTTAACAAACTTAAAAAACTCCTATCAGTGCAGTTCTGTTCATCTAAATCATAAAAGTTGATGTAATCATAAAAGTTGTACTGTTGATACATAACTCAGAAATTACTTTTCCATTCAGGTCTCTGTTAAATGTCAAAGATTCTCTGGGTGTTGCAACTGAAAAGTTAGCATCACAAAATGATACACCACAAAAGAAAGGCCTGGTGACTTACTTCCAAAAGTTCACACCATTGAAAACTCTTTGGAGCACAGTTGTACTCTGCATACATGGGGTTGCTCATACTCAGTTGCTAGGAGTTGGAATAGACTCCGCGACAACTAGCTGGGATATTTTGATTACATCAAAGCTTGTGGTCTTTGAAAAGTTCCACAGCCATTGTACTCTGCCAGTTGAAGATCTTGGCTCTGCAAATCTTAGGTTAATAAGTCTAATAGGAGTATATGTGTACATCCTTCCCCACTTTGAACCTCTTTCTTCCCCTTCCTTTTTTCAAATAAATTCACAAGTCTGTCTGGTGCTATCAGAGGCCTTGTTTAACTATCAGTCAACACAATTTAGAAGCAAAGCCAAATGGAGCAACCCAATCCCTGAGAGCTATGGTAACCACAAATCTCACCTCCTTATTTAGAAACTCTCTTTCTTACACCTAATCCTATTAAACTAAGAACATAGTGTCAATAATGTGTTTAATTTAGCTTAGTTTTGTTTTCCTGAGGAAATGGCATCTCTTATGTAGATATGTGCTTTTGTTTCCTTTGGTCATGGTTGAGGTAATTGACCTTCAGTTTTCCTATCATCTCCTGATAGAATAAAGAGTCAAAACAGAAAGTTAGATTCCATAGTTCCTTCAAAAGTATAGTTTAACTATTATAGAAGGAGTTAAATGGGCTTACCAAAAATAATCACCACTGTTTAAAGAGTTTGATCCACTCTGAGGTCAATGACTTGGGTTCACAACCTGTAAGCATTGACATGTCTTTGACTCCAGGGACCTAATGATTAAATTTTGATGCTCACTCCAGTTAGTCAACGAGATCATTTTTGCCTAGACGTCTCTTGCTCTTTGCTCTCCATGAAATCTGCATTCTTTCCTGCCTCTGTCTGGATATTGTTTAGCATTGTGCAAAGATTTGTTGAGAAAGTCAAATGTCCTTGTTCAGCTTTCCTTTAAGGTTAAAATTGAATGGTGAAGGATATAAGCTTGGGTAAGTTACATTATCTCTTTTTTGACACACAAATCTGACATGACTCTTATTTTAAAAATCTGATCCTCATCTGTACTATCTTTTTCACTCTTACACAATGATATCTTTTGTCAGATCAATAGATCCAAAGTATCTCCTATGCTGCTTTCCTCTAACTTATGCGTATTTATATTAATAGACAGTTTAAGGTAATTCTATGATTGTTCTGATTTTTTATAAAGTATGGTTCATGTTGATGTACCTAAGTTACACATAAGCCATATTGGATGCTTTCTTAAATGATTGATTTCTGTTATTCTATTTCTTAGGCTCTTCATTAATCGAAGAGACTCATCCTTTTATACCTATATTAAAATACACTGCATTATTGTCTCATTCTTGCTTTATTTGCCACCGTGTATTATGATAAGACTATGGATTTTGAATTTGTCTCCACTCTTCTGCTTTGGAAACAAAGTAATAGATTTTATTTGTTAGAAGAAGAAAGTGCCTGAGATTTCTGACTGACTAATATAATTACTCTTGAGAAGAGGGCTAACCAGAAATCTAGTTTATTTTGATGTTTGCCAGCATACCTAAGATGCCAACATGGAAGGAGCTCAGAAGAAAAATGCTGGAATCTTTCAGATGTTAAAGGGGAGTAGGATAACAAAAAGCACAAAAAAGACAGCAAAATCAATAGATGTGCTGATCTATTCACTTTTATTACTGAACTTCTGGGTTTTGAGCTGAATTTCAGCTATTTCACATGTCTCTAGATATAATGAAAGGATGATATAGACTTCAGTAAGTTATGGGGTTTATCTCATACATGTGAGTGCCTCATAACTTATTAGTGCCCGAAGCTATAATGAGTTATGTTACAGTTCTCATACAGAGCCTCCAAAACTTGTAACTCACCAAAACCTTGGGCAATTTTATTTATTTAATGCCTTTTTAGTATTGGAGTTTCTAATCCAGACTTTGTTAATTTTTTTCCCCTAGTTACAGGGTAGTGTCCCCTGTGGTATGTTAAATTCAAAAGGTCATAAGTCCCTGTATATTTTGCTGAAGTGAACATTCTCTGTCACAACATATAAAGAATAATATTTGGGGGTGGCACACTAATACATCATGCCAAGCTGACATTTATATCATGAAGTTTACTGTTTTCTGGTGATATTGTTCATAATATAAGCCTTTGACTAGTTTGCAATCACAAGTTGGTAGGATATAGTGTTCTGTTAAGCATCTCTGGTGGTGGTTTGCAATGAATATGTGACTGCTCTACAAATTTTCCAAGATGTTTTGCCCTTTCATTTTGGTAGGAGTATAGAGAAGATGATAAAAGGCTCAATTCATCAAATGTTGTTTCTGTGGGAGTATCTTCAAATTTTCCCGTATTCTCTTTTCAGGTGGCCAGATGTATATATATGTGGTCAATCATTCTGAACAATAGCCCTGAAGAAAATTGCATTTGTTCTGATTCCAAAAACAAAGTTGTATTAAAAGTGTTCTTTTGAACATAATAAAACAAGATTGATTTGGGCTGGCTTTGCTTCTTCATGTATCATGGCCTTTAGTAAGCTATGACTTAGAATGCAACAGACAAAAATAACATAGAACTTCATTAAGTGTTCATATAGTATATGAGCAGTTTGAAATTCGTTTTATTAGAAACTGAAATTATTTAGCCTAATGAATAAAAGTATTCTTTAAAAATTTAACATTATATTACTTACAGCATCATAACAGAAGTAACACTTTCAGACTTAAAAACAATCACTTGATTAAATATGGCTATTGTTTTTCATTCCTATCCTTAATGGTTATCTGTCTTTATAAGTGAGGATTCTGCTATAAAATCTACTCTACTTACACATGTCACCATACATGGAATGAGCTCCTGCCCATCACAGTGTATATTCAATAAGATAAAACCAATTTTACATAAAACAGAAAATAACATAATTAATAAAGACTTTCTGCCTGGGAACAATATAAAATAGTCTGTTTCAAAGTAAAAAATAATTATTTTGAATCATTTCCTTTACTGGAATATCTATACTACTTCTGTCCTCTATTCCTCTGAGTAATTGAGAGATGATAGAATTTGTATCTTACATCTTTTAAGCACTTACATTTGCGAATTTTAAAAGCAAAATCCATTAAAAAAAGAGACCTAATTAAAATAGTTTAAATCCTTGGAGAAAACTAGTTTTTCCCCTAAGAGCTCAGCTGCAATCAAGAAAAGCTGATAAACATCCATTTCAGAGAACTTGTCAGACATAAAATTGTGTTTCCATAATAGTTAAATAATTTTTATAAAGGGTGGTATATTTGTAAATAAGCTGGACACAACTTAGGGTATTATTTTTCTTATTATAGGTGCTTTTCTTCTAATCACTACTTTGTTGCTTTGAATTTTCTGTTCACTTCTAAATTTTGGTTCTATTATATTAATGAGTAATTCATTATATTCTGAATGTAATATAAAACTAAATAATTAAATGAGATTCTGACAAAACAAAAAGAGAGATAAAAAAAAAAAAATATTATAAAGGCAAATGACCAAAGACCATCTCCAGTAAGTTTGCAGGAGAAGGGAACTACAGGGGAAATGAATTGTTTTATCAGTAAAGTGGCAAGTTGTTTCATTTTATTTTCTTACCTCCATTGTCCTATTATCACATTAAAAAGCAAACAAAACTTTTAAAGACCTACTGTCTACTGGATTGAACAAAACACAGCAAGCTTTTATTTTGATTAAGAAATAAAGCTAAAACTGGAGGATATCTTCACTGAAAGTATGCCTGTGTATAAGCTCAGTTACTTAGTCGCATTCAAAATCAAGGCAAGTTCTGCATGCAGATGGAGAAAGTTTATAACGAGTTAAAGGAGTGAGCATATTTAATCTCTAAGGAGCAAAACAAAACAAAAAACAAATATTAAGAATAATATCAATTTTAATATAATTTTGAGTCTTTAGGTTATATAGGCAAGTAATACTTGTTTTTAAGGTATTTCACTCCAATTTGAAATATTTGCTTATAGAAATTATAACAAAAAAGCATAGAATAATCAATAAGTAGGAAATATTTATGAGAATATTAAATAAAGAGATGACAAATAAAAACATATTAGAATTTTAGAATTGAAATTTTAAACTGTAATATTAAAACTGGATGTGAGTTCTAAAAATGTAAGTTGGTTATGATCGCTTAAAAAAATGGTGACATAAAATTGATTCTGAATCATGGAGCATATCAACTGTTTGTTAACTGTTAAAAGCAGCAATAAGATTACATCATCATTTTAGACATGATTTTTTGTCAAAACAAACTACAAAAAGATGTCTAATTTTTTAAAATTCTTTTCAGCCAAAATATTTTACAGTTTATATTTTAACTTAAAAATCATTTGTTGAAAACTTAATTTCAAGGCCAAGTGTGTGTGTGTGTGTGTGTGTGTGTGTGTGTGTGTGTAAGATCTCAAGCTATGTATTGAATGTTGGTGTTGAGTGCCCTTGAGTTAATTCTGACTCATAGTGACTCTGTAGGACAAAGAAGAAAAGCCCCATATTATTCCCTAGGCTGTAATCTTTATGCCAAGGAGCTTTGGTGGTGTAATGGCTAAGCCATTTGACTGCTAACCAAAAGATCCATGGTTTGAACCCATCAATCTGCTTCTGCAATTTCATAGCCTTGGAAACCCAATGGGGGTCACTATGAGTTAGTATAAAGTCGATGACAGTAAGTTTGGTTTTCTGCTTTGCAATGTTTATGTTAGGTCTTTCTCCAGGAGAACTGCTGTGTGGATTTGAATCACTGACCTTTTGGTTAGCAGCCAAGGGCTCAACCATTCTGCCACTACGGCTTCTTGGATGGACTGCATAATATGTCCTTTTCTGGCATTTTCTCTAGCTTTAAAGTAAGACCAATTATTGTATCTGTGTAATCATAATATACATCACTACTCTTATATATAAGGAACTCTGATAGCACAGTGCCTAAGACATTTGACTGTTAAACAGAAGGTTGGTGGTTCAAACCCATGAGCTACTCTGTGGAAGGAAGATGGGGCAATCAATCAAAACTAAGAACATTCTGGGAAAAATGTTTTAAAGCTGCTCTAAGATTAGTTAAGGAGCTCTGGTAGCATAGTGGCTAAAGCACTTGACTGCTAACCAGAAGGCTGGAGGTTCAAACCCACCAGCCACTCCTTGGAAGGAAGGTTGGGCAATCCTGCTTCCGTAGTGTTACTGCCTCGGAAACCCAAGGAGGGGTCACTATGAGTCAAGGCCGACTCGACAGCACATAACAACAACAACAACAACAAGATTAGTTAGGCCTGCAGACTAACTACTTTTTTCCTGATGAACATATCATGACATTCCTTTTTTTTTTACCTTTCATTTTCATGTTTTCTTCTCTATTACTCTTTTTATTTAAAATCGTTGATACTCTTAATTGAATAAAATAAATACAATTTGGGAAAATCTGTTCCTTTATACAAATCATTGTCTCCATGTCTCCACAACCAAAGAATCAGTAATGTCCTACCTCAACTGCTCCTTTGTCCCAAGGAGTTGTCCCAGCTGTATTAAATATCCCAGATTTGCTCAGAAAATAACTCAATAGCAAGTACTAAGAATGCTGGAACTTAATGATATTATTACAAAAGGCAAACATGAAGAGCTTCCATAAATATAATCTCTTTTTGGCCTCTTCAACTTTTGAGCATGTGTACACACACATACATATACCTTCGTATCTATTTTTATGAGTATATGTATATCTATAGATGTCAGGAGAGAACCAAGGCATGCCCAAAGCAGCAGACGGGTGAGCGGGAGCAAGGGGATTAAAAGCCAGGAACCCAGACAGAGGAGCAGTCAGATAGATAGATATGTAATTTTTAAAGCAGGTGATACTCCTAGATGTATTAACCCTTTGTGTCATTTTGCTAATTGTGTTACAAGAAATAACATGTGTGAGCATATGCACAACATATACATATACACACATACACACAATGAGGGAGAGGGAATATATATGCGTGTTTGGAAATAGGGAAATAGGGTTCCAAAAATCTCTGGAGGAAATAATCCATAGTTGATCACGTCTTCTTAAGGAGACTGTATATAATAGTTAAAAAATGTGGTCTACAAACCATGCTGGCTGGTTTCAAATTCTCTTTCACCCACTAACTGTCTCACTTGGGCAAAGTTCTTTGACCTTGTTATATCTTGGTTGCTTCACTATAAAATAGGAACAATGATAATGGTAGTTTATTGTAAGTGATAAATGGGTTTAAGAAGGTGAAGGGTTTAAGAACACATGTGTGTGAAACCTAAAACTATGAAGTTCTTCAAGGAAAAAATAGGGGCAAATTTAAGGGCTCTAATTTATGGCGTAAATAAACCAAAAATGCACAAACAGCAGAAGATAAACTAGATTAATGAGCTCTTCTAAAAGATAAATTTTTATGTGCTTCAAAAGACTTCTCCAAAAGAGTCAAGAGAACCTACAGATTGGGAAAAAAATATTCAACAATGATATATCTGCCAAGGGACTTATCTCTAAAAGTTACAGAAAACTCCAACACCTCAACAACAAAAAGACAAACAATCCAATTAAAAAAATGGTCAGAAGACATGAATAGACACTTCATGAAAGAGGATATTCAGGTGGCCAACAAACACATAAAGAAATGTTCGTGATCATTAACCATTAGAGAGATACAAATCAAAACAACTATGATATACAATCTTGCCCCAGCACTAATTGCAAAGTTTAACAAGACAGAAATTAACAAATGGGGAGATGAGGATGTTGAGAGATTGGGACTCTTCATACATGCTGTTGGGACTGTCAAATGATATAACCACTGTGGAAACCAGTGTGGTGATTCCTTAAAAAGTTAGAATTAGAAATACCATTTGACCCAGCCATTCCATTACTAGGTTTATATCCTAAAGAAGTGAGAGCCAGGACAAGAACAGATATATGGACACCTGTGTTCATCATAGCAATAAGCAAAAGATGGAAACAACCTAGGTGCCCATCAGCTGAGGAATGAATAACCAAACTATGGTACATACACACAATGGAATACTATTCAACCCTAAAGAATAACATAGAATCTGCAAAGCACCACATAACATAGATGAACTTGGAGGACATTATGTTGAGTGAAATAAATCAATCACAGGAAGACAAATGTTGTATTAGTTCATAATTGGAAAAAGTCAATAAGGTTTATATAGGAAAGAAAAATTTACGTGTGGGAGAAGAGGAAAGGGAACACTACAAGACAGGTAGAGATACATATTTATTTGAGTGAAGAGAAGGGCAATGTACCAAATGTGAGTGATCAACATGGTGGCATTGAGAAGGAGGAAATCATAGAAAGGTACATGGGAAAAATGACAAGGATTAACCCTTTTGAACATACAGTACTACATCATCAGTTATGGCAAGTATTAATCTACAGGTGGATAGATAAGTGGACAGGCTGAACAATCAATCAGGTATGTCTAGGCAGGTGGTAGTTTGCCCATGACCATGTATAAGGTTAACAGACAGTGTTTCTACATGCATATTTGTATGCACTGTAAGAATATCCAGGTGCATAGTAGAGCCGAAGGAGCTCTGGTAGCACAGCACCTAAGGTATCTGACTGCTAACAAGAAGGGTGGTGGTTCAAAGCCACCAGCCTCTCTGCAGAGGAAAGACTGGGCAATGTATGTCCATAAAGATTTACCACCTCTGAAACCCAATGGGGTCACCATGAGTCAGAATTGACTCAATGGTAGTAGTTTTTTTTT
>NW_006921918.1:2549058-2564424 GCF_000298275.1 Orycteropus afer afer
TGCAAAGGACTGGTAAACCATGTGATCCTCAGTCTATATGACCATGAGAGAACAATGTGGAACAAAATTCAAAATCCTAGAAAGAAAAGAAAAAGACCAGGTTTGTTGGTCTGATAGAGCTTGATGAGACCCCTGAGACTATGGACTTCAGCCACCCTTCCTTTGGGTCTGCAATATAACTCACTTCTGTAGAGTGACAGGCATATGGGGTGAATATTTACATCAGGTAGATAAACTCCTTGGAAAACAGAAAGGCAGTGTTTGCACAGGGATACATCTTGGGGGACGGGGGAGTGCATGGGAGGGAAGGACACAGAAAAGAAGTAATTACAGGGAGGAAGTGGGAAGAGAACTTTTACATTGTGAGGAATTGCATTCAATGTCATGAGACAAAATAAGTATGAACTGCTGTATGGAAAATGAATTTGCTCTATAAACATTCACCCAAAGCACAATGAAAATTCAAAAAATAAAAGAAAAGAAAAAAGAACAAAGAAAGCCTGTGTCATATGGTAAATGGGTTGTAAGTGCTGTCCTTCATAGTTAGTGGATCACATTTTGATCATCCATATATAAGATCCATGCTTACAGATTTAGCAATCAAAAATGGAAGAATCAATTCCTTTAAGGTATGTATGAGTTACGTATGAGAAATATTAAGTTAAAAGGCAAACAAACCTCTGTTCAATGGTTAAATTTTCACTTTATTTGTAACTTTTTAAAAAATCTCTATCCAGGAGTCTCTGGGTTGTGCAAATGGTTAAGCTCTTGACTGCTAACTGAAAGATTGGAAGTTCAAATGAACTGGGAGATACCTCAGAAGAAAAGACTGCGGATAAGCTTCCAAAAGGTCAACTTGAGGTCACCTTTAACTCAAAACATTTCAAAAGAATCTTTTAATCAGTTCTGTTACTTTCAACCATATATATATATATACACAAAAGTTCATTAAAAAGATAGGAAAATACGAAAAGACCAAAATGGATGTCAGAAGAGACTCTGAAACTTGCCCTTGAATGGAGAGTAGCTAAAGCAAATGGAAGAAATGACAAGAAAAAAGAGCTGAACAGATTTCAAAAAGCACCTCAAAAAAGACAAAGTCAATTATTTTACTGATATGTGCAGAGACCCAGAGTTAGAAAACCAAAAAGGAAAAATATGGTCTGCATTTCTCAAGCTGAAAGAATTGAAGAAAAAAATTAAGCCTCAAGTTGCAATATTGAAAGATTCTATGGACAAAATATTGAATGTTGCATGAAACATCAAAAGAAGATGGCAAGAATACAGAGTTACTGTACCAAAAAGATCTGCCTGATGTTCATCCATTTCAAGAGATGGTCTATGATCAAGAACCAATGGTATTGAAAGAAGAAGCTGAGGCTGCACTGAGGGAATTGACGAAGAACAAGGGTCCAGGAATTGACAGAATACACACTGAGATGTTTCAACAAACAGATGCCACGCTGGAGGCACTCACTTGTCTATGCCAAGAAATTTGGAAGACAGCTACCTGGCCAACTGACTGAAAGCAATCCATATTTTACCCATTCTAAAGAAAGGTGATCCCACAGAATGTGGAATTTACTGAACGATATGATTAATATCACAAGCGAGTAAAATCTTACTGAAGATAATTCAAAAACAATTGTAGCAGTATATTGACAGAGAAATTCCAGAAATGCAAGCTAGAGTCAGAAGACAACATGGAATGAGGGATATAATTGCTGATGTCAGATGGATCTTGGCTCAAAGCAAAGAATATCAGGAAGATGTTCACTTGTGTTTTATTGACTATGCAAAACCATTTGATTTTGTGGATCATAACAAATTATGGAACATTGAGAAGAATGGTAACTCCAAAACACTTAATTGTGCTCATGAGCAAACTATACATAAACCAGGAGGCTGTCATTCAAATAGAACAAGGAGATACTGCATGGCTTAAAATCAGGACAGGAGTGTGTCAGGGTTGTATCCTTTCACCATATTTATTAAACCTGTATGGTGAGAAAATAATCCAAGAACTTGGACTATATGAAGAATAACATGGCATCAGGATTGGAGGAAGGCTCATTAACAACCTGCTATACCCATATGACACAACTTTGCTTGCTGAAATTGAGGATGACTCAAAGCACTTACTAATGAAAATTGATGTCTGCAGTATGGATTACAGCTCAATATAAAGAAAACAAAAATCTTCACAACTTGACCAATAAGCAGCATCATGATAAATGGAGAAAAGTTTGATATTGTCAAAGATTTCATATCACTTGGCTCTATAATCAACACCAATGGAAGCAGCAGTCAAGACATCAGATGATATATTGCATTGGGCAAATCTGTTGCAAAAGCTTTCAAGTGCTGAAGAGCAAAGATACCTCTTTGAAGACTAAGATGTGCCTAACCCAAGCCATGATATTTTCAATTACCTCTTATGCATGTGAAAGCTGAACAATGAATAAGGAAGAGAGAAGAAGAGTTGATGTTTTTGAGTTATGGTGTTGGTGAAGAACACTGAAAGTACCATGGACTGCTAAAAGCTAAATGAACTAACAAATCTGTCCTGGAAGAAGTACAGTCGGAATGTTCCTTGGAAGTAAGAAGAGCCAGACTTTGTCTCATCTACTTCAGTCATGTTGTCATAATGGACCATTCAAAACATGCTTGGTAAAGTGGAGGGTCAATGAAAAAGGGGAAGGCCCTCAATGAGAAGGATTGATACAGTGGATGCAACAATGGCCTCAGGTATAGCAAGGATGATGACACTGACACAGGACCCTGCAGTATTTCATTCTCTTCTACTCAGGGTCACTATGAGTCAAAGATGACTACACGGCACCTAACAACATATATATGTATATATATAAGCTCTGGTAGTGTAGTGCCTAAGGCACTTGACTGGTAACCAGAACACTAGTGGTTCAAACCCACCAGGAAATTATTGAAAGGAAGGTTGGGCAATCTACTTACTTGATTTGAAAATAATGTGGGATAAATTCACTTTCACCTATCATGTAAGATCATCAGTGTATATATGAATATGCATTAAGGTGTTTTAAAGCACTTGTACTTTTCTTTACATATTAAATAATAGTAGCTGAAGTGTAGGTCCCTGAGTGGTACAAATGGTTTTCCCTTGATTGCTGGCCAGAGGTTTTTTAGTTTAGAGGGACCATGGGGGAAAAGCATAATAACCTACTTTGGGAAAGATTCCAGCCAAGAAAAATCTATGGAGTAGATGGGAGCTCTGGTAGCATAGTGCCTAAGGCACTTGACTGCTAACCAGGAGGCTGGCGGTTCAAACCCACCAGCCACTCCTCAGAAGGAAGGTTGGGCAATCCTTCTTCCGTAGTGATAACTGCCTCGGAAACCCAAGGAGGGGTCGCTAGGAGTCGGGACTGACTCTATGACAAATAACAACAACAGCAGCTATGCTGTAACACATGGGTTCTCCACGAGCCAGAATCAACTCAATGGTAACCAGTTTGGTTTCTTTAATGACAGTGTTTCACTGTGTACCATTGTGACAATGAAAAGTTTGTTGCAGATGCTTTTCTGCAGAATTCAAATTCTTGCTAGATGACTTCTAAAATGGTGCCTTGGCACAGTATGCTTCCATATAAAGTTAATTGACTTACCTTCCCCTGGCTCAAGTCACTCATCTTCTCACAATCATCTGCATATGGCATCTGGGAAATGTTACCAGTGACTTACTCCTGTGGGTGATGCATATGTAGGTAAATGAGGAATTCCATCCTTTCTATAGAGCTGTGAGTAAAGTAATTTGTAATCAGGAGAGTTTTAGTTAAACCAATATCAGATGTTCTTTAGGATCGCAAGGTCTTTTACTTAAGGTATAAGGGCTATATATATATTATTTTCTCTTGCAAAATACGACCTTTTATTTTATTTACCTATTTTTAAATGGCAGTAGTACTGTGCACTATGTATGGTACACCATAAAAGTGCTTGTGAGTGAATGTATACACATATTCTTGTGAATTCATTTCATATTAAACTCTGATATCAGAGATTTTTTTAAAAAAATACTTGTTATAAAAGTGGTTGTTCTTTTGGTCTTTACTTTTTTTTTTCTTTCTTTTATTTTCCTCCAAATACATGATGGAAAGATTGCCCAATACCCGCCAGTCAGTACAGCAGTACTACTGGGAATATTGTGACACAATTAGCTATGGCTTTTTTTATTCCCCTATTTGGCGCACAAATTGAACAGGATATCCAAACTATCATATACTTTTTTTTTTTTTTTAAAAAAAAGGACACCAGCAAACACATCTATTTCACTGTAATGATAGCTTACTACATCAGCAAGTACTTTTATCCTTATTGTTTCAAATGTTTAAATTGAGCTATACTTTTTAAGGAGGAATGCATTCATTTTTTCAAGGAAAAATATTGACTGATTCATAACTTACTCTAATCCTAAAGAATGAGTAGAGTAAGAATTGGGATCTCTTTTTTTTTTTTGCTTCAGTTTTTACTTTCATGTGTCTAGTATATAGTGACTCTTTGTTTTTTGAAGGTCAGTTGACAATTACACTAACTATAAACATTCATCCTATTCCAGTGCTAAGTGTTTTCTACTTTAAATTGCTTCTAAATCTTTTCTCACCCACCTTAAATCCAATATTTATTTTAACCTTGAGCTGCCTAAGACCTTTAATAGGAAGCTTCAAAGCATTTTAAAAATCATATCCTTTTTAAATCTTTCTCATTTGAATGCAAGTGCCTTGAAAGCTCAGTGTTGTTCTTATTGAAGTTTATAATGCTTTAGATATTCAAATAAGCTCTATGTCTTCCATTTGTTATGCAAATCTTTAAACTTTATATACTGCATGGTTTATCTACATTAATATAGCTTTCACTAACAGGTCTTACCAGAGCAGACATACACTCTAAAGGTGCACATTTTTAGTGTCTTGAATTACCATAAAAATCATAAAAATAGTGTGTATTGCTTTAATCAGATTCAGTTTTATGTGGTTGTTGAAAGCCCTTTTACATTCCATTCTGTGTCTGGAGGTCTGTGTATAAAACTGATTCAGAAAAAGCAAAGTGAAGACACCTGCTGGCTTATAGCACAAATACTAAAATATCTTAGAGCCTGCTGAAAGGAGAATTGGAACAATATGTCATTACTGAAGGCTCACTTGCAAGTTCTAATGTATTATAATGAAAACAGTATGACAAACCTAATGAGACAGTGAAGATTTGGGTAATTGTTCCTACAATGTATGGTAACTTTTCCAGCCGTTATTGGCAAACATAAAACCTAATGAGATTTTATTAATTTAAATGCAGTACATCTGCAAAACATTTCCTTAATTGCATTCTCCTCTGATAGTCTTCCTTTCCACATGGACTTGATCCTTTTAAGTTAATTGTTCTATATAGTACACTTTCCAAACAAAACACTTGACATAAATGTGAATCAAACTTTTTTTTCCATTTATTTTTGTGTACATTGTCCTGAAGCAAAATATTACACACAAGCTTGTGAAGACTATCAGCAGGACATTTAACTTATAGCATAATATTTGCATTTCTAGTAAAACTGGTTTGTTAAAGTCTTTTGAGTATGTTTTTAAAGCTGTGGAAATGTCATTTTCCCCCTTAATTTGTGAAGGGAAGAAATTAATTTCCTGCTATTTTCAACCATATGTTTTAAATTGCCAAAATATTCTATGAATATGTAGTAGTGCTCTACCCACTGGCTGTGTCTTATTCACTCAATTATTATTTGCTAACATTAAAAGTATTAAATATGGTTGAGAGACTCAGTCTACTTCCATGAAGGCTAAATTCAGATTCTCTGTGCATCTTTACAGATGCACTGTAAATAAGTTTTTAGTTGAAAAGTGAAAATGTTGTATTAGACAAGATACAAAATCACAGTTTTAGCCATAAAAAAAAAAACTTTGAGAGAAAGCTAATTTGCTATTATTAACCTTTATTTTTTTGTTCATTTTCTGTTTAATTCTTTCTTTTTTTCTGTGTCTTTTTTAAGCTACCGTGTCATAAATGCATGATAGGTGAAATCTTGACTTTGCAGTGTGAGGAGAAAGAACATTTCTTGATGAAGGTACTGGTAACACATTGCCAGCTCATGGTAGAAAAAGCAATAGAGCTGTCAGGAAGTTCAAAAATTATATTGTCTCTGCTAGAATAACTGGAAAGATATCATATTCACTTTTCCCCTGAGTTTTGCAGGTCATTTTGGATTTACAGTACAGCATTTTATTACAGTTTGAAAACTTTATAAAAAACTAAGTTGTCTAGGTCATTGTTATCAATTGTTCTGCCATGTAAACAGGTACAATTGAATCAAAATGTATTTAACTATTTCTGTGCTGTTTTTGTAAGCTTTGATTATGAAAAATATAATTTAATCAGATAGTTATTTATCCATTTATCCTATTTTGTATTTTGGACTCTAGGTGAATAAATTTGTCTTATTATGCATGGTGTAGAATTTGTAGAATAACCTGAAGGTCATAAACAGTCAATAATTTTCCAATGACTAATTGAAGATTTAAGGAAAAGTGAAAAAAAAAATTTATATTAAATAACAAACTCTGGACAATGAGTTTATGGATAACATACTAAATGTATCATGTGTCCCTTAACATTGCTTGCTTTCTATCTGTTGCAAAATATATATCTTGCTTGAGGAAAGCATTTCCTGGAAGAAATTGCTAACCAACTTTTACCATTGGAGAGAATAGAAACATTGTGCTCTCTGTTTTGGTCACTTTGTTTTGCTCTAACAGAAAACAATGCAAATAGGTGTTTTTACAATTTATTCTCTTACAATTTTAGAGGCTAGAAGTCCAAGTTCAAATGCCAGCTCTATGAGCTGGGTGTAAGAGCTTTAGCTCTGCCTCTTGCTCCTGGCCCACTGGTGTTAGAGGTGTCTCTTCACTTAGGCAGCTGCTGGCTGCTGAGGCTGACTAACCCAAGGTCGACAACTACAATGGTACAGTCCCAATATTACCACACAACAGAGCAGGCCATTAGTTCAAGTCCAGACATAGTCCCAAGATTAGCAGGAAACAGGGCAGGCTGTTAAATGAAGACTCGGCTACATACAGGATTCAAACGTGCCAAAAGGTAGAGACATTTCTCAACACTTCTCCTTATATACGGGAAGCAGACCACATCCCTAAAACAGCTAATAAGCTGCTCCAGTAGATTACACTACAGAGTTGATTACCAACCTCACTATAGGGAACTACATCCAGCTACCCAGCCACTCAAAACCAGGCCCAAACAAGTTGACATATAACCTTAACTACCACATTCTCCCACATTGATTTTATGAGATTATTATTTTAGCTATCTACTACTGCTGTAACAGAACTACCACAATTGGGTGGCTTTGTTGTTGTTGTTGTTAGGTGCAAATGAGTTGTTTCCGACTCATAGCGATCCCATGCACAGCAGAATGAAACACCACCCGATCCTGTGCCAGCTCCATGATCCCTGCTATACTTGAGCCCATTGTCGCAGCCACTGTGTCAGTCCATCTCGTTGAAGGCCTCCCCCTCTTTCATCGACCCTCCACCATACCAAATATGACATCCTTCTCCAGGGAATAGTCCCTTCTGACAACATGACCAAAGTAGGTGAGACAAAGTCTGGCCATCCTCGCTTCAAAGGAACATCTCAGCTGCACTTCCTCCAGGACAGATCTGTTAATTCTTTTAGTAGTCCATGGTACTTTCAGCGTTCTTCACCAGCACCACAATTCAAAAGCTTCAACTCTTCTTCGGTCTTCCTTATTCCTTGTCCAACTCTCACATGCATACAAGGTGATTGGAAATATCATGGCCTGTGTCAGGCTCACCTTAGTCTCAAGAAGACATCCTTGCTCCTCAGCACTTTAAACAGTTCCTTCATGGTTGACCTTCCCAGTGTCACACATAATCTAATGTCCTAACTGCTGCTTCCATTGAGTGGCTTTAGCAAACAGAAATTTATTTCTTCATAGTTTAGGATTCTGTAAGTCTGAGTTCAAGGTCCTGGATTTAGGGGAAGGCTTTTTCTCCAATTTCAATATTAAAAATATGATTGACAATAGAAATTCATAGAAATCTGGCCATCCAACTTAATTTTTCTTTGTTGTCTCTTATAATAATAATATTAAATTTCTGATGAAAATATTATGAAAGACTGAGATCACTTATTCTAAAAGTGCTCTAAGCTTTGCTTTGTGTTATCTGTTGATTCTATTGTCCTTATTCTGCAAAACTTTTTTTTTACTTTTTTTTTTTTAATATTCAGTGCTGTTTTAAAAAAGAAAATAAGTTGTTATTTTTGTGTGCTTTCCAATTGATTCAAACTCATTACGACCCTATAGGACAGAATAGAACAGCACCGTAGTTTCCAAGGCTGGAATCTTTATGAAAGTAGATTGCTTGATTTTTCCCACTCCTAAGCATCTGGTGGGTTCAGACCTTTTGGATAGCAGCCCAGGTCTTAACCATTGCACCATCAGGATTCCTTCAAAAAGCATAGAGTGGAGTAAAAATAAATTACACAGTAATTTATAATCATAGAACTGTGAAAATTGTAATAAAGAGGAACATTACTATGGTATCATTGGTTTACTACAAATAATAAATACTATTACTTCTGACTTTGTTATTGTTGTTGTTGTTATGTGCCCTCGAGTCAGACCCGACTCATAGCGACCCCTCCTTGGGTTTCTGAGGGAGTATCACTATGGAAGTTGATTGCGCCTTCTTCCTTCTGAGGAGTGGCTGGTGGGTTTGAACCTCCAGCCTTCTGGTTAGCAGTCAAGTGTTTTAGGCATTATGCTACCAGAGCTCCTACTTCTGACTTTAGGTTACCAAAAAAAAAAAATCTTAAAAATACATTTCTCAAAATATATTTATAAGAATGTCATGTGAATTTTTGAAAGATACTCCATTCCAAACTTCAATGTAAATCACACATACATACACACATACACACACTACACACTATGAGTACACTTCAATTGCACACACAGTTTAGTTCTTTAATTGAAGTGATTCTATAAAGGAATTCCTGGGTTAAACATTTTTCCAGCCTTACTTAAGACAGAGACAGTAGTTCTATCACTACAATCTAAAGATAATAAATACATAGTAATAATTAACATTTTTAATATTACTTAGTTTGGATATAAGATATTTTTAGGGGTTCAGTCTCAATTATTGCATTTTTATTTCTGTCTACATTTTTCATGCAGTTTGGTGAAATTAAATGAGAACAAAGTTTTACTCAGACTAATTTTGATAAAAATTATTGTATGCCACTTAATAGGTAAAAAGAAAAAGGCAAGTTATTCAAATTTTATGATCTCTAGTTACTTACCTATAAATGAAGACACTGAAAACCATTTTGTATGATCGTTGGGAATATTATGTAAATTAATATGTGACATACCTATCACGAACGTGAGACAGAGTAGACAACTCAAAGTAAATACTGCTCCCTTTCTCATTTTAAATATATATTATTTGTTAATTTAGTCACAACTCTAGTTGTAAGCTAGTGCAACTCAAACAATATTCTTCTCTTTCCATGAACACAGCAATGCATACAGTGACTATATACCACTATCATACCAGTTTCAACGCTCATTCTCTCTATGAACTAAATAAAATGTATTATTTCATGAAATTTTACGTTCTGTTTATGTTTTCGCAAACTTTTCATTCATAAATGCCAACTGATATTCAGTTCTTACTTTTACTTCTCTTTACTCTTTCCAGAGATAAAATTTGGAAAGCTAAATGTACCATGGAAAAGTATTATCTTTGGAAAAATAGATTATGGAAGGGGAAGGAGTGGCAGTGAAGGAAGTTGCTAATGGAAAAAATAAATTTCTTTTTTAGCTACTTTTTTTTTTAACTGTTGTGATTTGAGTGAAATTTTATGAAGCCAATTGGTTTTCCATTAAATGATAAGGTATTTTGTTTTGTCACTTTGAATGAAATCCACACAATGTAAGAGCATTCTTTCCACTTCCTCCCTATGGTTACAATTTCTGTTCATCCTTATTTCCTACCCATTCCTGCTTTATAAGCTTTATCCCTGGGAAGATGCTGCCTTTTTGATTTTGTGTACTTGATTGTTCCAAGAAGTGCATACCTCCTTGGTATTATTGTTCACCCCATAGGCCTGTTTGGCTGAACTTATAAGGGTGAGTTCAGTTTTAGGCTTGAAGGGTGATTAAGGCCCATAGTATCAGGGGTTATATCAGTCTCTATCAGAGCAGCAAGCATTGTCTTTTAAATTATTTTGAGTTTAGTTCCACATTGATCTCCCAATTTTTCAGGACTTTCTACTGTGATTCCATTCAGAGTAGTCACCATTTTTAAAGGAAAAGTATTACCATCCTTTTTAAAATTATTGTTTTTGTTATTATCTGCCTTCAGTACACTCAGAATTCATGGTGACCCTATGCACTATCAAAGTCCCACTCCATTGCCATGATTAGCTGCAGACTGCTTAGTTTTGAATAGTAGCATTTTCAATGGCTAAGAGTATAATATTTCAAGTTGATCAAAAAACCCAAATTCACCAAAGGTAGTGGTTAGAAGGAAACAGCCTACTCTGGTGCAGGCAATAAGAGAAAGCTTATTAATAAAAAAAAATTAAAACAATAATATCACCAACAAAATGTTATATTCTTTTAATCAGCACCATAGTCTAGCAATTCTAAAAAGTTCTAGTTCCATTTCTAAACAATTACTCTTCCCTCAGGACAAACCATTTCCATTCCCTGTATTCTCACCCTACTCCATGCCACTGATATTAAGATGTTGCCAATTCTCTAAAGTTTGGAAATGGAAGTAATTTTCAGGTCTTTATTTAGAACAGGAGCTCTGATAGCATAGTGCTAAAGGCATTTGACTGCTAACCAGAAGGCTAGTGGTTCAAGCCCACCAGCCACTCCTTGGAAGGAAGATAGAGCAATCTATGTTTGCAGTGATATCACCTTGGAAACACGAGGACGGATAGCTATGAGTTGGATCCGACCTGACAGCAGTGAGTGTGGTTTGGTTTGGATTATATTTAGAACAATGACAGTAGCTCATGGTCTTTAAAGTGTTATTGGGCTACATAAATATTACTTAGGTCATAACTATGGAGAAAGATTATGAGAAAAGAATAAGGCAACTAGAAATCCAGAATATTAAGAATAAAACATCAGAAATAAATACTCAATGGAAAGATATAAAACTAGAATTGAATCAATGGAAGTTAGAATCAGTTAAACAAAGGACAAATCTCTGCTAGTAATTTTTCAAAGAACAAGCAGGGAAAACAGAATGAAGAAAAAAGAAGAAAGTCTAAGAGTTTTGTGGGACTATATAAAGAGCAGAAAAAATAAATAAATAAAAAGCAAAGAGAGAAAAGATTGAAAGCAGAGAACTTCCCTAATATCACGAAAGACAAGAAGGCAGATCGACTCCGCAGACCCTCTTCAACAAGGAAAGGGGGAACCCAATAAAACAGATACAGAGGATAAAGGATACAAAAGACTGGAAAGGTGTGCTATTCCCCTTGTTATTCTTATACCCTATACGCTCTTGGTAAATGGAGGTGTGGCTATCCCTCACTCCCACCCATCATCTGGGCCAGCAGGAATTCCATTCCAGTCTGTGTGTTCAGACAGAGCTTGGGTGCCCTGCCTTGACCTGCAAAGATTTTTTTCCCTTTTTTTTTCAGTTTGTATTTGTTTGTTTTAAAATTATTATTTTATTATTATTATTATATTTTTATTATTATTCTTTATTCTTCACTTTTCAGGATCTAGTCTTCAGCTTTTTCCCTCTTGCTTGTTCCTGGTTCCCACTTTTTTCTTTCTCATAGTTAACCTCATTTCTTGCTTTTCTTTTTTAATTTTTCCCATTTTTTTCTTTCGTTATTCTCTTACTCTATCTTTTGTCTCTTATTGCCTTCTCCCCAGATACTGCATTTTTTCCCTACTTTTTTCTTCTTTTTTGGGTGATTGTTCCTGTGTGTTTGTGTGGTGAGTTTTTTTTGTCCACTTGCTTTTACTTTTTTGATGGTTTTTTGATTGTTGTTTTTCTCTAACTGAATGGGAGACAGCAACAGTGCCCATACAACACAACTGCACCCACAACTCCTGCAGCTTCACTTAATGAATGAGAGCCACCACTTCCTACTCCACCAACTGGCCAATGATAAATGACCAGCAAGAAAAGCCTGACTCACCCTTTAACTGCTCTTCACAAACAGTTAACAGAGATCTAAATACCACAATGTCACAATGTCTTAGAGACAACATACCATCACAGTCCATACAAAGAAGCAAGATAAAGTGGTAGAAACAAAGGCCAGTATACAGACACAGAACACCTCCCTGAGGAAGAAGCAGCATTGGAACTCCCTGATAAGGAATTCAAAAGGATTGCATTTAGGTATCTTCAAAGAATTGAGAGACAGATAAGGAAAACACTGACAAAATTAAGGGAAACACAGACAAAACACCAGAAGAATGTTGGAAGAAATTACAAGAACAAAATGACAAAATAAATGAAAAATTAGAAAGGATTAAAAATCTGCAGATAGAAATCCAGAAGATTAATAATAAATGATCAGAAATAGAGAACACATTGAAAGGATAAAAGAGTAGAATTGATGCATTGGAAGACAGAATTAATGAGATTGAAGACAAATACCTGAATACTTCTTTGGAAAGGGATCAGTCAGAAAAAAGATCAAAACAAAAAGAAGAAAACCTAAGGTTCATGTGCAATACCATGGAAAGGAATAACCTACATGTCACTGGAATTCCAGAACAGGAAGAGAAAAATGAAACAACTAAGAAAATTGTCCAAGATTTGTTGGAAGAGAACTTCCCTGATATGATGAAAGATGAGAATATATCCATTCAGGAAGTCCAACAAACCCCAAACAGAATAGACCTCAAAAGAAAATCACCAAGACATAACATCATCAAACTCATCAAAACCAAAGACAAAGAAAGAATCCTGAAAGTAGCACAGGAAAAACAAAAAGTTTTTTATAAAAGACAACCAGTAATAATAAGCTCTGATTTCTCAGCAGAAACCATGCAAGCGAGAAGGCAATGGGAAGGTATATAAATAAAATCCTGAAAGAGAAAATTTTTCAGCCAAGAATTCTATACTCAGCAAAACTGTCCCTCAAATATGATGGTGAAATTAGGAGATTTCCAGATAAGAAGAAACTAAGGGAATTTGTTAAACCAGACCAACCTTACAAGAGATAATAAAGGGAGTCCTTTGAGTAGAGAATCAAAAATAGCAAACAAAAATCCACCATTAATACACTAGATGATATAAGCCAGAAGCCACGGCTATTGAGATATCCAAAGCAAAATAGGCTTACAAGATTTTAAACAGGGAACCAGAGACATCAATTGGCAAAGGAGGAGAACTACAAACCAAAAAGGGAAAATACTGTATAGTTACAGAACTTCTAAATGGTGAGGAAGTCAAGAGGGTTGCAAGATAGAATGGACTATTCTAAACTCAGGAAGAAAATTAAAAATCATAGGTAACCTCAAAGAAAAATTATAAACCTTCACATCACAATAAAAAAGAGGACAAGCACAAATATTCACCAAGTACTAAAACAACAGCAACAAAAGAAATGTTAACATGATTCATAAACATAATGAGCTCACCACAGAAAATAATATGAAACAAAGAAACCAGGAACACCATCAAAAAACACAGAACAAAATGACAACAACCAATTGATACTTGTCAATAATTACACTGTTAATGGATTAAATCCACTAATCAAGAGATGGAGAGTTAAAGACTGGATAAGAAAACAAAACTCATCAATATGTTGTCTACAAGAGACACACCTAAGAGATGAGGGCAAAAATAGACTAAAAACCAAAGGTTACAAAAGATATATGAGGCAAATGGCAACCATAAAACAGTAGGAGTGGCAATATTAGTTTCTGATCAAATTGACTTTAAGACAAAAACCACCATATAAGACTAGAATGGACATTATATAATGATTAAAATATCTATTGAACAAGAAGAAATAACCATAATAAGTATCTATGGACACAGTGAAAGATCCCCAAAATACACAAATCAGACTTTAAGAGTTGAAAAGCAATTAGATAACTGCACAGTCATAGTGGGAGAATTTAACACATCTCTTTCATGAAAGATAGAACAACTGGAAAGAAACGCAACAAAGTTGCAGAAGAGCTAAACAATACAATCCACCAACTTAACCTTATAGACATCTACTTAGTACTTCACCCAACAACAGGACAGTATACATTCTTTTCCAGTGCACATAGAACATTCTCCATGATAGACCACATGTTAGGCAATAAAGCAAGTCTTAATAAATTTAAAAACATTGAAATACTGCAAAGCATTTTCTCAAATAATAATGCTATCAAATTAGAAATCAACAATAGGAAGATCAATGGAAAAAGAATAAACACATGTAAACTGAACAACACCCTCCTTAAGAAAGACTGGGTAAGAGAAGAAAAAGAAAATGAAATTAAAAAAATTCCTTGAATCAAATGAAAATGGAAACACAACATACCAAAATCTTTAGGACACAGCAAAAGCAGTGATCAGAAGCCAATTTACAGCAATAAATACAAATATTAAAAAAGAAGAAAGTGCCAAAATCAACACTTTAAATCAACATTTCTAATAATTAGAAAAACAACAGCAAGAAAAGCCTACAGTCACCAGAAGAAAGGCAATGATAAAGATTTGAGCAGAAATCAATGAAACAGAAAATAGAAAAGTAACAGAAAAAAATTAGTAAGACCAGAAGTTGGTTTTTTGAGTAGATTAATAAACTTGAAAAACCATTGCCAAATATAACAAAGGAAAAGAAGAAGAGAATAAAAATTACACAAATAAGAAATGAAATGGGTGACATCACAACAGAACCAACTGAAATAAAAAGGAGAATATCAGGATACTATGAAGAACTGCACTCCAACAAATTTGAAAATATGGAAGAAATGGACAGATTTATAAAAACAAACAACTTACCTAAACCAACATAGACTGATGTGGTAAAGTTGAACAGGTCCATCACAAAAGAAGAAATTGAACAGGTCATCAAAAAATTACCAACTAAAAAAGTCCTGGCCCAGACAGTTTCACCAGAAAATTCTATCAAACATTCAGAGAAGAACTGATACCAATCTTATTCAAACTATAGAAAAGGTTGGAATCTTCCCAAACTCATTTTATGAAGCAAGCATAACCTTGATAACAAAAACAGGCAAAGACATCACTCAAAAGGAAATCTACAGAACAATATCCCTCATGAATA
>NW_006921918.1:2565672-2566392 GCF_000298275.1 Orycteropus afer afer
TTAAATGGGGAAGAGAATGTCTGTTTAATAAATGGTGCTGGCAAAACTGGAGATCCATTTGCAGAAAAATGAAACAAGATCTGTACCTCATACCATACACAAAAAGTAACTGCACATGGATCAAAGACTTAAATACTAAACCTTAAACTATAAAGTTCCTCAAGGACAAACTAGGCGCAAATTTAGGGCCCTAATATATGGCATAAATAGATTATCAAATGTAACCTAAAATGCACAAACAGCAGAAGAGAAACTAGATGAATGAGACCTTCTAAAAATTAAATTTTTATGTGTTTCCAAGGACTTCTCCAATAGAGTCTAAAGAGAACCTACAGATTGGGAAATCATATTTGGCAAGGACATATCTCACAAGGAACTTATCTCTAGAATTTATAGAATACTCCAATACCTCAATAACAAAAAGACAAAAAATCCAATTAAAACATAAATACACACCTCACCAAGGAGGATATTCAGGCACCCAACAAACATATGAAGAAATGCTCATGATCATTAGCCATTCGAGAGATGCAAATCAAAACAACAATGAGATAGTGCTGGTCCCAGCAGTAGTAGCAAAGTTAAACAAGACAGAAAATAACAAACACTGGTGAGGATGTGGAGAGACTGCGATTCTCATACACTGCTAGTGGAACTGTAAAATGATAAAACCACAGTGGAAAGTAGTATGGTGATTCCTTAAAAAGCTGGAATCAGAAA
>NW_006921918.1:2566632-2567854 GCF_000298275.1 Orycteropus afer afer
AAATATTGTATTAGTCTGTTATTGGAAAAGTCAAGGAAAGGTTTATATTTGGAAGGAAATTTTCTTTGTTGGTTACCAGATGTGGGAAGGGAGGAGAGGGTAGGGAACACTGTTCGATAGGTAGAGATAAGCATTGATTTGGGTGAAGGTAAGGGCAATGTACAAAATGTGAGCAATCAACCTGGTGGCATTGAGGAAGAAGAAGACATAGGTACATGGGAGGTGCAAACAACAAAGATGAACCCTTTTTCAAGTACAGTACTGCATTGTCAGTGAAAGCAAACACGGATATACAGGTGGATAGATGGGTGGACAGGCTGAACTATTAGGTATGTCTATGCAGCAGGAAGTGTACCCAAGATCATGTATAGGGTTGGTAGACAATGGTTCTACAAGTGTATTTGTATGTTCTGTAAGAATTCCCAACTGTATAGTAGAGCTGACAAGGGACAAGGTTGTAGTCACTTCTTGGCCACAGCCAGCTACCCAGAAGTGAGTAGTTGAACCTGTGAGCTCAGCACCACCATTGAAGGGGACATCAAGCTCAATTGGCATAACATACTAAACAAAAACATTGTTCCACATCTTACTTTGGCAAGTAATGACTGGGATCGTAAAAGCTTGGATGCAACGATGGGTTTCTCCTCATCCAGAGCAAAGAAGAATGAAGAAAACCAAAGATTCACAGAAACAATTAGTCCTAGTTGCTGGTACACCATGCGATTCACAGCGTTTTCAACTATGAGACTAGAGGAATTAAATCATACCTGGCTACCACAGTCAACCACTCAGAGGGGGATCTATTTAAGAGATCTTGGATAAAGATTGAGAACAACGTGTAACAAAACTGAAAAACATTTGAAAATAAAAAGGCGGGAGGGACCAGTGTTGCTGGTCTGATAGAGCCTGATGGAACCACTAAGACTTTGGCTTTTACCTGCTCTTCAGCTCTGGAATTGAACCTACACCTGTGGCTTCCAACCAAACAAAAGATAGGCATATGAGTTGAACATTTACCTGAGGTAGATACACTCCTGGGAGAGAACATCATGGGAGAAAGAAGGGCTGTTTATGCACAGGAAGACATCTCAGGGGGCAGGAGTTCATGGAAGGATGGACACTGGGTGGGGGTAATTATTGGTAGGAAGTGGGAGGGGAGCTGTTGCATTGGTGTAAATTATAGTTGATGTCATGAGACAAAGTGTATGTGAACTGCTGTATG
>NW_006921918.1:2568083-2569104 GCF_000298275.1 Orycteropus afer afer
CAATATCCCTCATGAATATAGATGCAAAAATCTTCAACAAAATCCTAGTCAATAGACTCCAACAACATATCAAGAAAATCATTCATTATGACCAAGTGGGGTTCACTTCAGGTATGCAAGAATGTTTCAACATTAGAGAAACAATAAACATCATCCACAACATAAATAAAACAAAGGAATAGAACCACATGATCATATCAATCGATTATGAAAAGGCATTTGATAAAATCCAACACCCATTCCTGAACAAAACTCTCAGCAAAATAGAAATAGAAGGGACATTCCTCAACATAATAAAAGACATAAAAGCAAAGCCAACAGCCAACATTATTCTCAATAGAGAGAGACTGAAAGCATTCCGCTTGCAAACAGGAATGAGACAAGGATGCCCTTTATCACCACTTCTATTCAACATTTTATTGGAAGTCATAGTCAAGGAAATAAGGCAAGAAAGAAAAATCAAAGGCATCCAAGCTGGTAATGAACAAGTGAAATTATCCCTATTTGCGGATGATAAGAACTTATACATAGAAAATATAAAGACTTAGTGAAAAATCTACTAGAACTATTTGAGAGATTTAGCATAGTGGCAGGATACAAAATCAACTGACAAAAATTATTTGGATTCCTCTACACCAGCGAAGAGATTGCTGAAAAAGAAATAAGGAAATGAATACCATTTAAAATAGCTAACAACAACAACAACAACAAAATATTTGGGAGTAAATCTTACTTAGGACACAAAAGACCTGTACAAAGAAAACTAACAAAGACTACTTCAAGAAACTCTAAGAGATCTACATAAATGGAAGAACATACCAAGCTCAGAGATAGGAAGATAGAACATTATGAAAGTGTCAATTCTACCCAAAGCAATCTATACATTCAATGCAATCCCAATCCAGATCCCATCAACATTCTTTAAGGCTATGGAAAAACCAATCACTAACTTTATATGGAAAAGGAAGAGACCTCAGATAAGCAAAGCACTATTGAAGAACAAGAACAAAGTAGGACATCT
>NW_006921918.1:2581740-2585861 GCF_000298275.1 Orycteropus afer afer
ACAAAGATTAACCCTTTTGCACGTACAGCACTTTATTGTCAGTGAAGGAAAACACGGATATATTGGTGGATAGATGGGTAGACAAGTTGAACTATTAGGTTATGTCTATGCAGGGAAGAGTGTGCCCAAGAACATGTATAGTGTTGGCAGACAATGTTTCTACAAGTGTATTGGAATGTTCTGTAATAATTCCCAAGTATATAGTAAAGGTAGTAAGGGGCAAAATTGTAGTTCCTTCTTGACCACAGCCAGCTCCCCAGAGAGAGCAAGTAGTTGGACCTGTGGGCTCAGGACTGTAGTCACAGGGGGCATCAAACTCAATTGGCATAAGATACTATACAAAAACATTGTTCCATATCCTACTTTGGAGAGTAGTGACTGGGATTTTAAAAGCTTGCAAATGGCTATCTAGATGCAACAATGAGTCTCTCCTTTTCCAGAGCAAAGAAGAATGAAGAAAATCAATGATTCATGGAAACAATTAGTCCAAGTGACTGGAACACCATGCACTCCTCAGCCTATATGACTATGAGACCAGAAAAACTAGATGGTGCTCAGGTACTACTGTCAACCACTCGGAGTGGGATCTATATAGGAGATCTTGGATAGAGTAGGAGAACAATGTGGAACAAAACTCCAAATCGTTTTTTTTAAAAAAAAGGGACCAACTTTGCTGGTATGATAGAGCCTGATGGAACCCTTGAAACTATGGCTCCAGCTGCCCTTCAGGTTTGGAATTGAATCCCCTCCTGTGGCTTCCAGTCAAAAAGACAGACATATGACCTGAACATTTACCTGAGGTAGATATATTCTGTGGAGAGAATAGAAGGGCTGTGTATGAACAAGGATACAGCTCAGCAGACAGAAGCACATGGAGGAAAGGACACAGGGACAAGGAAACTACTGGGAGGAAGTGGGAGGGGAGCTCTTTCATTGTAGTAAATTGTAGTGAATGTCATGAGACAAAGTGTATGTGAGCTGCTGTATGAAAAGTGAATTTGCTTTGCAAACTTTCACCCAAATCACAATTTTAAAAAGAAAAGAAATGCACCTGAACATATAATAAACAAAGTTTCTAAAACCAAAGACAAAGAAGGATATCTGAAATAACCTTGGAAAAAATGAAATCTCACCCACAAAGGGGCTCCAATTGCTCTAAGCTCTGATTTCTCGCAAAAAGCATACAGACAAGATAATGAGATGATATATAAAACTCTAAAAGAAAATAATTGCCAAAGTAATTCACCAAAATTGTATCTCAAATATGATGATAAAATTAAGAAATTAAGATAAATAGAAATTTGTAAAAAGCAGATTGACATTACAAGAAATACTAAAAACATGTCCTTTGGACAAAGAACCAATAACACAAAATTCTCAACCTGAGCTCAAGATACCTGACTCCATCACCTAGATACCAAACCAGATAAAAAAAAAAAAAAAAAAACTGAAAAGAAAAATAAAGCCACAAAACTGAAAACATGGAACAAGAGAAGGCACTTTGTAAATGACAATAACTTCAGAACAAAAAGGGTGAAAAAAATGGTGTAGTCATAGAATTTCCACACAGAAAGGAAGTCAAGGTAATACCTAAAGTATTGCTATTGTTGCTATGTGCCGTGGAGTCAGACCTGACTCATAGCTACACCTTCTTGGGTTTCTTAAGTTTTAAACTTAAGAATAAAAAAGGCAAATCCCAGAGTAAGAAAATTAATAAGTTTACTTATGAAAATAAAACAAGAAGAAAATAATTAGAACTCAGTAACCACAAATTAACCACAATGGAGGAAATGAAAATCTCCAAATAGCAGTAAATTCATACCTATCTATAATCGCACTGAATATAATTGAAATAAATGCATCAATTGAGAGACAGAGAGTGACAGAATGGATAAAATAATGTGTCCCATATTGCCTACAAGAAATGCACCTTAGACATGAAGACATAAATTGATTAAAAACCAAAGGATAGAAAAAAATACATCAGGCAAACAATGACCAAAAGAGAGTAGGAGTGGCAATATTTTCATTTCTGACAAAATAGATTTTAAGTCAAAATTTATCAGAAGAGACAAATAAAAGCATTACATAATGATTAAAGGATCAATCCATTAAGAAGACATTACCATAATAAACATTTACACCTCCAGTGTTAGAGGTCCAAAATACATAAAGCAAACTCTAATAGCATTTAAAAGGGAAATAGCCAATTTCAGAATAATCTTAGGAGAGCTTAAGACACCACTTTCAGTGAAGAAAGAGAACAACTAGAAAGAAACTCAGTAAAGCTACAGACAATCTAAACACAATCAACTAAATTCTCTTCATAGACACAGACATTTACAGAACACTCTACCCAACAGCAACACAGTACATAATGTTCTCCAATGCTTATTGATTATTTTCCAGAAGAGATCATATGTAAGATTACAAAGCAAGCCTCAATAAACTCAAAAACATGAAAATAATATAAAGCATCTTCGCTGATCACAACAGTAGAGGAATAGAAATTTCTCACAACAGGAAGAATAAGGAAAAAAATAAAATGCATGGAAACTGAATAACACCTTGCTAAATGTGTTTCTAAGTAATAGGAGAAATTACAAATGAAATTTAAAAAATTCTAGAATCAAATGAGAACAAAAATACAACATACCAAAGTTTTGGAGCACACCAAAAGCAATGCTCAGTGGAGAATTTATAGCCATAAATGCAAACATTTAAAAAAAGAAAAAAAGAGCAAAAATCAATACAGAAACCCTACCTGTCAGACAGATATGGAAAATAAAAAGAAAAGAAAAATCAGCAAAAGAAACCCAAAGTCATCAGAAGAAAGGAAATAACAATGATTAGAACAGAAAAAAAAAAAAATAGGGAAAACTTAAAAAAAAAAAAAAAAGAAAGAAAAGAAATGCCTCAGCCCAAATGCTTCATGGGAGAATTCTATCAAACATTCAGGGATGCCTTGACACCAATATAATTCCAACTATTCCAGAACATAGAAAAAGAAGCAACATTATCTATTTAATTATATGAAGCCAGCTTAACCCTGACACCAAAGCCAGGCTATGACTCCACAAATAAAAGAAAGAAAGAAAGAAAAAAAAGAAAAAAGACCAATATCTCTCATGAGTATAGATCCAAAATAGCCAATAGAATTCAACAGTATATAAAATAAATAAATAAATAATGCACCATGATCAAGTGGGATTCATACTAGGGAAGCAACTCTTAGGGATTCATACTCAGGAATATGGGAATAAAAGGTAAATTCCTCAACATAATTAAGGCCATATACACAACACCAACAGCCAACATTATTCTCAACAGAGAAAATGAAATCATTCCCCTTGAGAATGATGAAAAAGACAAGGATGTCCTTTATAACTACTCTTATTCAATATTGTACTGGAACTCCTAAGTAGAGCAGTTAAGTCCAGGGAGGGGAAGGGGGGGGGCATCCAAACTGGTAAGCAAGAAGTGAAACTTTCCGTATTCACAGATAAGATGAAAGGAGTTCTAATGGCCCAGTGATTAAAACATTTGTCTGCTACCCAAAATGCTGACAGTTCAAACCCATCAGCTACTCCATGGGAGAAAGATGAAGCAGTCTACTTCTGTAAAAATGTACAGCCTTGGAAACCCTATGAGGTAGTTCTATCTGTCCTACAGGGTTGCTCTGAATAGAAATCAACTTCATGGCAGTGGACTTGTTCTCCCCCCCTGATTTTATACATAGAAAACCCCAAAGACACTACAAGATAGTTACTGGAATTCATACAAGACTTCAACAAAGTGGCATAGTTCAAGATCAACATATAAAAATCCATTGGATACATCTACTCTAACAAAGAGAACTCTGAAAAAGAAAGAAAAATAATAATTCCATTTACTATAGACTCCAGATTCATAAAATATCTAGAAACAAATCTAACTAGGGGCATAAAAGACCTATGTAGAGCAAACTACAAAACATTATTGCAAGAAACAGAAGAGACCTACACAAATGGAAAACATACCATGCTCATGGATAGGATGATTAAACATTATGGAAAGGTTAATGCTACTGAAAGCAGCAAGAAGTGGCATATGATCTAGAACCAATGGTAATGAGGGAAGAA
>NW_006921918.1:2587679-2593776 GCF_000298275.1 Orycteropus afer afer
AAAAAAAACTAGCTCAGAATGGTTCAAAACTTAAATCTTAAGCCTAAAATTATAAGGTCTTAAATTATAAGGTCTTAAGCCTAAAATTATAATGAAAGAAAAAAATATGGACAAAGCTAGGGGCCCTGATTTATGGTATAAATACAATATTAAATATAATTAAAAATACACAAAGAGCAGAAGATAAGCTAGAGAGCTGGGACCTCCTATAAATTGAATACTTGTACTTATCAAGCTCTGGAATCTCTGGTAGCATAGTGCCTAAGGCATTTGACTGCTAACTAGAAGGCTGGAAGTTCAAATCCACAAGCCACTCCTTGGAAGGAAGTTTGGACAATCTACTTCCATAATGATAAAAACCCAAGGAGGGGTCACAATGAGTTGGATCCAACTCGATGTCAGTGGGATTTTGCATCAAAAGATGTCATCAAAAGAGTGAAAAAAAGAACCTAAAGATTGGGAAACTGTGTTTGGCAATCACATCTCTGACAAGGGTCTAATCTTTAAAAATTTATAGAAAACTTCAACACCTCAACAACCAAAAGACAAATAATCCAATTAAAAATAGGCAAAAGACATGAAACAGACATTTTACCAAAGAAGACATTCAGGTGACTAACAAACACATGACGAGATGTTCATGATCATTAGCCTTTAGGGACATGAAATTAAAATCTACAATGAGATACCATTTCCCACCACAATCATGATACTAACCAAAATAACATGAAACAAAAAATTCTATCAAGGTTTTAGGGTGATTACAACTCTTATATACTGCTGGCAGGACTGTAAAATAGTACAACCACTGTGGGAAATGTTATGGTGATTTCTTAAAATATCTACAAATAGATATACTATAAAAAACAGCAACTCACTCCTATGTATATTTTCTAGAGAATTTGGAGCTGTGACATGAATAGTCATATGCATATCCATGTTGATTGCAAAATTATTCATACTTGCAAAAAGATGGAAACAACCTACATATCCATCAACGGATGAGTGGATAATGAAATTGCAGAACATACATATAATGGAATACAACTCAAAGATAAAGAATAATGATGAATCTGCAACACCTCCAACCATGGATCAATTTGGAGGTCTTTATGTTGGGTGAAATAAGTCAATCATAAAAGTAGAAATATTGTATGAGACTCACTATTATAAAAAGTTAAGAATATGCTTACATACCAAAAGAAACATCCTTAGATGATTCCAGTGGTTGGGAGAAGAGAGGAGTATGACCACTAACTAAATAGTAACACGTGTTAATGTTGGTGAAGGGAAAAACAGTACACAATATAGGTAAAGTCAGCACATTGTGACCAAGGAAAAGGAAGACACAGAGAGATACCCAAGAAAAAAGACCACTATGGTATGTACCATAACATATATCATCCTCAAACAACAGTAATAACAAACAATTTGTGAGTGGACATATAGGTAGATACATATATTAAGTAAGTATGGGAAGTCATGTGGGATTATACCTACATGCATATATAGGTATGATTGTGGATTTTTCTACATCCATATTTGTATGTGTTGCATGTCTGTTCTAGTGGCATACTGCCTAGGGTATTTGACTGCTAACCAGAAGGATGGTGGTTCAAACCCGCCAAACACTCCAGGGCAGGAAGACTGGGCAATCTACTTCCGTAAAGATTTACCACTTCAGAAACTCAAAAGGGGTCTCTATGAGTTGGTATTGACTCAATGGCAGTGAGTTTGTGTATTTGTTGTTGCTGTTTCTTGAATGTCTGTTCATGTATATGTATACATACATACATACAGAGCTCTAGTAGTGCAGTACTTAAGGCATTTGATCTTTGTGATAGTTGGAGTTGTGTGTCAACTTGGCTAGACTACAATTCTCTGTGATTTAAGCTATTGTGGTGTGGGTTGTTCCCATGATGGGATCAGATGTATATATTTTGTGTATCCAATCCATTGAAAGGGAATTTCCCTAGGGGTGTGGCCTGCTTTCAATATATTTATGGATATCCTGGGAAAAGAGACATTCTTCTGTGGATTGGGATTCTGTTATGCTTCCTACAACTGTCCTTGAGTGAAAATCCACCATTTGGCCTGGTGGATTTGTCATTCATTGGAGTCAACAGCCAGTATACTGCCTACTATCCTTGAGCTCGTCAGCCTCTGCAGCTGCCTGAGTCAGAAAAAGCCTCCAGTTTGATGTCTGATCCAAGGACTTGGAACTTGTCAGCTTCTGTAAGTGTGTGAGCCATTTTCCTAAGATAAAATTCTCTTTCTCTATTTATATAAGCTTTCTTGGTTTTGTTTCTCTAGAGAACCCAGTCTAACACATTTGGTACCAGGAGTGCAAGGAATGCAACATTGGATCTGTCTGAGTTTATTGATTTAGACCCACTAAGTATGGATTCTTCATGTAATGTTTCAGCTTGAAAGGTTAGGAAAAGATCTAATAGTTCATTTGGTTGGCTTACTGAAGCATGGATTATGCGGTGGCCTACCTTAAGTCAAGTTGAACTACCAGACTTGCCTTGGTATAATGCATAAGAAGGTATCCAGAGAGAGGCTTAGGGAGATTGGCCTGTTAGAATGGATTTATCACATTAGACCTCTGGAGTCAGAAATGGAGAGTCCAGGGCACATGCCTTTCACCAGTATGGTGAGAAATAAATTTGTGAAGGTGGCCACAGCATCCTTGAAGACTGCTATGTAAACCAGATTTGACAGTGGAACCTACCCTAATTGAACTAAGACACTTAACTACAATGGGGCTGATTGGACCCCGTGGTAGTAGGGGCCAAGTGGCAGCATTTAATCAACAAAAGCAAGGTGGACGTAGCTACTATAATGGACAGCAGTGTCAAAATAGTAATCAGAATATTCTGACTCATGTGGAATTATGGCATTGGCTACTTGCGCATGATATTCCTAGTAGTGAAATACATACTAAATATTTACTTGATCTGTATAGACAGAAGAATTCTAGCAGCCTAGATTGAATTGCCAGAATACAGAGTCACAGCCTCTCAATCAATTCCCAGACTTGAGTCAGTTTACAAGTCCACAACCCCTTGAATGAAAGGGAGGCCAGGTCCCTTTGAGGAAGGAGCCCACTTCATTGCCAAAAATTTATAATGCCAATCTTTTTCCCAGCCTTCCCCAAAGGGATCTGAAGTCTTTTACAAGAGTGACTATTCATTGGGGAAAAGGAAATAATCAGATTTTGTGGGGATTACTGGACATTGGCTCTGAACTGACACTAATTCTATGAGAACCAAAGCATCATTGTGGCCCAGTAGTCAGAGTGGGGTCATATGGAGGACAAGTTATTGGTATAAAGTCTTAGCTAAGGTGTGCCTCACAGTGGGTCCAGTGGGTTCTTGAATCCATCCAGTAGTGATTTCACTAGTTTCAGAATGCATAATTGGAATAGATATACTGAGAAACTGGAAGAATTCCCACATTAGGTCCCTGACATGTGGAGTAAGAGCTATCATGGTAGGAAAAGACAAGTGGAAGTCATTAGAACTGACTCTACCTACAAAAATAGTAAAGTAAAAGCAGTATCACATCCCTGAAGGGCTTGCAGAGATTACAGCCACCATCAAGGACTTGGAAGATGAGGAGTGGTGATTTCCACCACATCCCCATTTAATTCACCTATTTGGCCTGTGAAAAAACAGATGAATCTTGGAGAATGACAGTAGATTATGGTAAACTTAATCAGGTGGTGACTCCAATTGCAGCTGCTATTCCTGATGTGGTTTCATTGCTTGAGAAAATTAGTATATCCCCTGGTACTTGGTATGCAGCTGTTGATCTGGCCAATGCCTTTTTCTCAATACCAATTTCAAAAGATCATCAGAAGCAGTTTGCCTTCATCTGACAAGGCCAACAGTATACTTTCACAGTGATTCCTCAGAGGTATATCAACTCCCAAGCACTACGTCATAATTTAGTCCGTAGGGATCTTGATTGCCTTTCCCTTCCACAAGACGTCCCACTGGTCCATTATATTGATGGCATTATGCTGATTGGACCTAGTAAGGAAGAAGTGTCAATGATTCTAGACTTATTGGTGAGACATATGTGTGCTAGAGGGTGGGAAATTAACCCAACAAAAATTCAGGCACCTTCCACCTCAGTGAAATTTCTAAGGGTCTAATGGTGTGGGGCATGTTGAGATATTCCTGCTAAACTGAGGGATAAATTATTGTCTCTGGTTTCCCCCACAACTAAAAAGGAGGCACAACATCTGGTGGGTCGTTTGAATTTTGGAGGCAATATATCCCTCATTTGGGTGTGTTGCTGTGGCCTATTTATCAAATGACTTGAAAAGCTGCTAGAAAAACAGAAGGCTCTGCAACAGGTTCAGGCTGCCATGCAGGCTGCTCTACCACTTGGGCCATATGATCCAGTTTATGCAATGGTACTTGAAGTGTCTGTAGCAGACAGAGATGCTGTTTAGAGTCTTTGGTAAGTCCTTACTGCTGAATCAAAATGCAGACCTGTGGAATTTTGGAGCAAAGCCTTGCCATCCTCTGCAAATAATTACTCTCCTTTTGAGAAACAGCTTTTGGCTTGTTACTAGGCTTTAGTAGTGACTGAATGCTTAACCATGGGCCACCAAGTCACCATGAGGCCTGAGCTGCCCATCATGAGCTGGGTGTTATCTGACCCACAGGGTCATAAAGTTGGGCATGGTATATCAAAGATAGGGCTCGAGAAGAACCTAAAGGCACAAATTGCATGAAGAAATGGCCCAAATGCCTATGGTCTCCACTCCAGTTACATTACCTTTCCTCTCCCAGTCTGCACAAATGGCCTCATGGGGAGTTCCTTATGATCAGTTGACTGAGGAAGAGAAAACACATGCCTGGTTTACAGATGGCTCTGTGCGATATAGAGGCACAACTTGAAAGTGGAGAGCAGCAGCACTACAGCCCCTTTCTGAGACTTCCTTGAAGGACAGTGGTGAAGGGAAATCCTCCCAATCTGCAGAACTTTGAGTTGTGCATATGGCTGTACACTTTGCATGGAATAAAAAATGGTCAGGTGCGTGATTGTATATGGATTCATGGGCTGTGGCTAACTGCTTGGTCTTATGGTCGGGGACTTGAAAGGAACATTATTGGAAAATTGGTGACAAGGATGTATGGGGAAGAGGTATGTGGATGGATCTCTATGACTGGGCCAAAAGAGTAAAGATATTTGTGTCTCATGTGAATACTCACCAAAAGGTTACCTCGGCAGAGGAAAACTTTAACAATCAAGTGGATAGGATGACACGTTCAGTGAAAACCAACCATCCTTTTTCCCCAGATACTCCTGTCATTGCTCAATGGGATCATGAACAAAGTGGCCACGGTGGCAGGGATGGAGGTTATGCATGGGCTCAGCAACAGGGACTTCCACTTACCGAGGCTGATTTGGCTATCACCACTGCTGAGTGTCCAATCTTCCAACAGCAGAGACCAACACTGAGTCTGCTATATGGAACCATTCCTTAGGGTGATCAGCCAGCAACCTGGTGGCAGGTTGATTACATTGGACCACTTCCATCATGGAAAAGACAGTGTTTTGTTCTTACTGGAATAGATACTTATTCTGGACATGGATTTGCCTTCCCTTCATGCAATGCTTCTACCAAAACTACCATCCATGGACTTACAGAATGCCTTATCCATTGTCATGGTATCCCACACAACATTGCTTCAGATTCTGGGACTCAGTTGACAGCAAATAAAGTGTGGCAATGGACCTATGTTCATGGAATTCACTGGTCTTACTATGTTCCCCATCATCCTGAAGCAGCTGGCTTGATAGAACAATGGAATGGCCTACTGAAAACACATTTACAGCACCAGCTAGGTGGCAATACCTTGAAGGATTGGGACAATGTTCTCCAGGAGTCTGTATATGCTCTAAACCAGTGTCCAATATATGGTGCTGTTTCTCCAATAACCAGGACTCATGGGTCCAGGAACCAAGGGGTGGAAATGGGAGTGGTACCACTCACTATTACCCCTAGTGACCCACTCAAAAAATTTATGCTTCCTGTCCCTGCTACCCTATGCTCTGCAGGTCTGAAGATCTTAGT
>NW_006921918.1:2597373-2615458 GCF_000298275.1 Orycteropus afer afer
TGAGAATAATGTTGGCTGTTGGTTTTGCATAAATGTCCTTTATTATGTTGAGAAATGTCCCTTCTATTCCTATTTTGCTGAGAGTTTTGATCAGGAATGGGTGTTGGATTTTATCCAATGACTTTTATGCATCAATTGATATGATCATGTGGTTCTTCTCCTTTGTTTTATTAGCATGGTGGATGACATTGATTGCTTTTCTAATGTTGAACCATCCCTGCATACCTGATATGAACCCCACTTGGTTGGAAATTCTTTAGGACATCTCTTCATTCTACCATGCCCTGTGATTAAAGTCAATGGAAAATTAAAGGAATCCAATTCTGATATGACTACTAATGGCCCAGACTCTTCAGGAATGAAGGTTTGGGTCACCCCACCAGGCAAAGAACCATGACAAGCTGAGGTGCTTGCTGAGGGCAAGGGAAATACAGAATGAGTAATGGAAGAAGGTAGTTCTGAATATCAGCTATGACCATACAACCAGTTGCAGAAAAGAGGACTGTGATTGTTATATTTATTCATTGTATATGTGCATCAAATATTCTTGTTTCCTTCTGTTATGAACTGTGAAATGTAAATAAGGTTAATGCATTTCAGTTGTACATGTGTTAGCATATCATGTTAGGGGCAAATGTGTCCTTATAATTATTCTTATTTAGAGATTATATATGGTTAAGAAGATGTGTGTAACTGCCAAGTTGACAAGGGGTGGACTGTGATAGTGGGAGCTATGTGTCAATTGTGTGTATCAAATGTGTGTCAATCACACAATTCTCTGTGTGGTTTAAGCAATTGTGGTGTGGGTTGTTCCCATGATGGGATCAGATGTATATGTTTTGAGCAGCCAATCTGTTGAAAGGGAGTTTCCCTAGGGGTGTGCTTCCAATATACTTATGGATATCCCAAAAGAAGCAACATTCTTCTGTGGATTGGGATTCTGTTGTGCTGCCTATGACTGTCTATGAGTGAAAAATCCACCATTCGGCCTGGAGATCTTGGACTCATCATTCGGTGGAGTCAGTAGCCAGTACACTGCCTGCCAACCTTGAGCTCCTCAGCCCCTGCAGCTGTGTGAGTCGGGAAAAGCCTCCAGCTTTATGTTTGATCTAAGGACTTGGGACTTGCTAACTTCTATAAGTGCGTGAGCCATTTTCCTAAGAAATATTTCTCTTTCTCTTTATATATAGGCTTTACTGGTTTTGTTTCTCTAGGGAACTCCATCTAAAACAACCTTTAACTAAGAGGTTGGTGGTCCAACCATACCAGCCACTCCATGAAAGGAAGATGAAGCAATTTCCTTCCATAAAGATTTATCTCCTCTGAAACCTGATGGTGGTCTCTATGAGTCAAAATTGACTCTATGGCAGTGGGTTTGGATAGAAAGCATAGCTATAGAAAATTCTTAGATATAAAAAAGTATCTTGAGGGACAGAGCTACTGGATTTGAAGGCTAAGGACTATAGGCTCAGGAGTCATCTAGATCAACTGTAATAACATAATAAATAAAGGCAATATTCTACATTCCAGTTTGTTTAGTAGCATTACTAAAATACAAAAAAAAAAAAAAAAACTCACTAGCATTGAGTAATTTCCAACTCATAGCAACCCCCAACGGGTTTCTGAGGCTATAAATCTTTATAGAAGTAAATCACCCAGTCTTTCTTTCACTGCCCAGCTGGTAGGTTTGAACTACTGACCATTCCATTACCAGTCAAGCACCTTACCCAATACATTACCAGAGCTCCATTGAGTAGTATTGTTGTTGTTGTTATGTGCTTTCCAGTCGGACCTGACTCATAGCCACCCCTCCTTGGGTTTCTGAGGCAGTATCACTGTGGAAGTAGATTGCCCAACCTTTCTTCTGAGGAGTGGCTTGTGTATTTGAACCTCCAGCCTCTGGTTAGCAGTCAAGTGCCTTAGGCACTATGTTACCAGAGCTCCTATTGAGTAGTATTAGGGGTCTTTAAAACATGTGACACAAGAAAACTGACCAAGCATCTAATGGACCACATGAACCTCAACCTCCACAGCTCTGAGACCAGAACTACATGGTGCCTGGCTATCAATGTTACCATTGTGAAAGGGATCAAAATAGGTGGTACAAGATAGATTGGGAGAAAAATGTGGAATAAAATCCAAAATTATGAAAAACATTAGGCTTACTGGTCTGATAAAGACTGGTAGAACCCTGAGACTATAGCCTTTAGACACCCTTCAGGGCTGGAACAGAACTCACTCTGTGACTCAACTTTCAGATAAAGATAGGCCTATAAGGTGACATATAACAGGGTGGTATGAAGTCCTTAGAACAACGTCAACCATATGAGATCAAAAAGGGAGCATTTTCCCAGGGATAAATCTCAGAAGGCCAGAAGGGATAAGAAGGAAACACAAAGGGAAGTGGTAACCACAGAGAAGAAGTGGGAAGAGTGCTATTACATTGTGAGGATTATGATCAACATCAAACCAATTTCCTTGGTAGATTTTCAGCCAAATCACAATTAAAAAAAAAAAATCTTGCCAGCATCTATCTAAGGTACAGTTATCAGTGTCTTCCTGCTTGGAGAAAAGGAAGCAAAGGAGTGGGGAAAATAAACAAACAAACAAACAAATAAATAAATAAATAAATACTCAAGGAAGTCATTAGCCCAAAATTCTAATGACCCACATGAACCAACTACAGCCTTCTCTAGCTTCAAACAAGAAGAGCTAGAGGGTTCCCTGTGCTATCACTGCTGACCATTCTGATCTGGGACACAACAGATAATGCCAGATAGAATGGCAGAAAATGTGGAACAAATTTCAAATTCATAGAAAAGACTAACTTAGTCGTCTGGTAGAGATGGGAGGCATCCCCAAGACTGTTGCCCTAAGTGACCCTTCTAATGTGGAACTGAAGACACTCCTGGTGGTCACCTCTCAACCAAATTAGGAACTGGACTATGAAATAAATAATAATACCATGAAGAATGTGTTTCTTAGTACAATCAACTAAACCAGAAAAAAAGGGCAACATTTATCCAAAAACAAAGGTGAGAATTCAGGAAGCATCAGGGAAACAGGACAAATGGAAACAAGGAACACAGAGTTCAAACAGGGAGAGCACTGACACATTGCAAAGATTACAACCAATGTCACAGAAAAATTTGTGTATGAATTATTGAATGGAAAACTAATTTGTTATTTAAACTTTCAGCTAAAGCACAATAATTAAAAAAAAAAATTACTTAACTCATATACAACATATTTACAATGAAAAATATCCTATGTTGTCTCATTAAAGAATTGTGTGGATCATAGATTACACTATAGTTAGCTTAATTTGCCCTGAGCACACGTGTTAGGCTCAATTTTTGCTAGTGCGTATGTCCTTGACAGTATAGCAAGCAATGCTGTTTTATGTTCAGCAAAAATAATCTATTTCTTCAATAACAGCTGACCACATGGTTCAATGAAGACTTCACAAGAGGTGTTTGGAGAGGACTGGATTTTTCTGTCCCTTTATTAGGAGACATCATTTCTAATTCATATTCCATTTTGTAGTAGTTGAAAAATGTGTAATAACCTCATAGATTAAATACCACTCTAACTAAGAATAATCAATCAAAAATGACAGCTGATTGATTTCTTTTGTAAATGAGAATATACTTATTGTTTAATTGATTTCAGTATGCTCCAAAGGTGATTTGAAAGTCATATATTCAAAAGAATATTACAGCTGTTTTAGTGAGAATTTTAGAAGTTCAAACTTGTGACTCATTGACTGACTTGAGATCTTTATTCCCTGTCAAGACAAGGAAATTTATAACCTAGTCGCTTATTTTGAACTAACTATGAATTAGCTAATAAGAAAAAAACTTAAACCCATTAAGAGTCCTCAGTTTTTAATTTTATCAAGAGTTTCTTCCCAGTTACTTTGGAGTTCAAATCAAAGTATTCCTTTTGAATGAATTGTAGAATGCATGAAGAAAAATTATTTCAAATTCTCTCTCAAGTCTTATTGTTATAGAATTTAGGTAACATAAACTGCATGAAACAGATGGACTCACAATACAGGAAGATTCTAAAATAAATATTAATAGAACTTGGAATAAAATTCATATTAAGAACGGAGTTTTAATCATGTTAACTGTTGTTGACATTTGCTATTTAAAACTGTTTCATAAATTCTAGAAAAGGAAAAAAGTCAATTGTACAGAATAAGATAAATGTATGTAATCAACTATATTATTTATAATAAAATCATCTCCCAGAAAAAAAATATGAATAGTATTTTGGTTTCATGGGACATGGTCTATAAATATTTTTAATTGCTTTCATGATAGTTGACTTGGCTTATTACATGCATCTACTCATTTTCTCATTTTAAATATGTTTGTTGGTTTTTAGGGTAGGCTAATGCATGAAGATCTGCACTAAGGAATGTTTTCCTCTGGCTTGGTAATCACAAGTGTTTAATTGACCATTTAGAAACACAGGTTATTTCTGCACTGAAATAAGCTAGGGCTTAAATTAAGTTAAGGTTTTTTGTTTTGCTTTATTTTTTTCCTTTTCTTTCTTTTTTTCAGTAAACCAACCAGCTTTTAATGTCTTCAAGGCATGCTTCTTTGATTGTACCATAATGCACATGAAGATAAAAAAAAAAAAAAAATTGAAATATTTCTGACTCTGACAGAGGTTTAGGGATTATTGAAAGTAATATTATTTGTATGTATATTTTTTGTTTTTGTCAAGATTAATTTTCACAAATGACTAACTGGTTAGATCATGTAAGCATAGTTGAAGAGGATGGAAAAGCACAATCTTTCTTACCTGATTTTTGTTCCTCAAATCCAGGAGAAGTGAGAGCATATGGCAGGCTAGGATGTAATGGAAGAAACATCCACTATGGATTATTTAGTCATTGTTTCAAAATCTAGCTACTTTATTTGCCCTGTGCATAACTTTGGCAGTTACTTAACTTACTGTTCCTCAGCAGTCCTGAGTCTGTTTCCCCTATCACAAAAAGGGGTATAATTACACATGTTGCACCAATGTTTTTTAGGAGAAAATGAGTTATAATACATGGTGTGTTTGGCATGAGTTCACCATTTCAAGTAATGTTAGTCCCTCTCTTTTCCTTTTTCTATCATGTAGTATAAATGTATAATGTGTGTTTGTATAATCTTCAAAATAAAAAATATATATATAATTTTGTGTCACCCTGTTCTTCTCATGGATCCACATCCAGGTCTTTCCACCTTGTTACATTAACACCATGAACTTTCTTCTATTGCTTAGAGTTTTTTAAACTCTGCTTGTGAGCGATGGCTCTGAGCTATGCCTGTTTTTTATTGTCTGGTATCTATAGCAACACTTTTCCTACACAATAAATATAATATTTCAAGATTTTAAAAGTGACAAGATTTTTTTCTCTTTTTTATAGAAAGGAAATTGGCAAAAATAATTTTACTAAATTTGTAATGAGTACTTAGGGACAGATCTTAAATTCAAACCAGTGTTATTTACGTGGCTTAATGCCATTTCTTTATATCAGTATAGCCTATATCCTAACCTACTCACCAAATGCTATAAAGTGCATACTGACTGCTGGTGGTCCCATGTGTGACAGAACAGAACTGCACTCCATGAGGTTTTCTTGGTTGTGAACTTTTGAAAGAAGATTGCCAGACCTTTTCTTTCCAGGTGCCTCTGGGTGTTTTAAATGCAGCAACCACTAGGTGAGTAGGCAAGGGCTTAACCATTTGTGCCACCCAAGGATAACTGTGCTTTTAAAAAAGTAAGCACTTATTTTTTGTTACATTTCTATATTAGGAACATCAAGGACATCATATATGAAGAAAGTAAAAAGGTCATTAAAAAGACAGGAAGGGAAAAAAATACCAAAATGAGTATCAAAAGATATTCTGAAACATACTCTTGAACAGAGAGCAGCTAAAGTGAATGGAAGAATTGATCAAGTAAAGGAGTTGAGCAGAAGATTTCAACATTGAGAAGATAAAATATTATAATGAAATGTGCAAAACACTGAAGTTAGAAAACCAAAAGGGAAAAATACATTCAGCATTTCTTAAGCTAAAAGAACCGAGGAATAATTTCAACACATGAGTTGTGAAATTGAAGGATTACATGGGCAATATATTGAACAATGTAGGAAACTTCAAAAGAAGATGTAAGGAATATACATTGTCACTGTAGCAAAAATAATTGGTCAATGATTAACAATTTATGGAGACAACATATGATCCAGATGATATAAAGGAAGAAGTCAAAGTTTCACTGAAGGAATTGGTGAAAAAAAAGCCTTCAGGAATTGATGGAACATTGAGATGTTTCAACAAATGGATGTAGCAACTGGAGGTGCTTGCGAAGAAATTGGAGGACAAGTGTCAGGCCAAACAACTGGAAGAGATCCATATGTGTGCTCATTCTGAAGGTGATCCAACAGAATGTGGAAATTATTAAACAATACCATTAATATCATACACAAGTAAAATTTTTCTGAAGATAATTCAAAATGGTTGCAGTAGTACTTGGATAGGGAACCACCAGAAAATCAAGCTACAATAAGAAGAGGTCAGAGAGTGAGGGATATCATTGCTGATGCCAGATGGATCTTGGCTAGAAGCAAATAATATCAGAGTAATCTTTACCTGACTTTTATTGACTATGTAAGGGCATTTGACTGTGTGGCTCATAACAAGTTATGGACAACATTGTGAAGAATTAGAATTCCAGAAGATTTAATTATGCTCATGAAGAACCTTAACATCAACCAAGAGTCAGTTATTTGAAAAGAATGAGATATTGAATGGTTTTAAATCAGGAAATGTGTATATCAGGGTTGTGTCTTTCACCACAGTTATTCAATCTTTATGTTGAGCAAATAGCCTGAGAAACTAGACTATACAAAGAAGAAAGTGGCACCAGAATTAGAGGAAGACTCATAAACAACCTGAGATATGGAGATGGCATGCCCTTACCTGCTGAAAGTGAAGAAGATTGAAGCACTTACTCAAGAAGAAAAAAGACTGCAGCCTAGCCTTCAGTATGCATTAAACCTCAACATATTGAAAACTAAAGTCCTCACAAACTGGAGTCACAAGAAACATCACAATAAATGGAGAAAAGATTGAAGTTGTCAAGGATGTCATTTTACTTGGATCTACAATTAACTCCCATTGAAGCAGCATCAAGAAATCAAACAATATATTGCATTAGGCAAATCTGCTGCCAAAGAACTCATTAAAGTGTTGAAGATCAAAGATTTCACTTTGAAGACTAAGGTATACCTGGTTTCAAGCCATGGTATTTTCAACAGCCACATATGCATATGAGAGCTGATGAATGAATAAAGAAGAACTGATGTATTTGAATTGTGGTGTTGGTGATGAACGTTGAATGTACCATGGAGTGCTAGAAAAATGAACAGATGTGTATTGGAGGAAGTAGAGGCAGAATGCTCTTTAAAAACCAAAATGGCCTGACTTCTTCCTTGGTACATTGGTCATGTTATTCGAAGGGACCAATCCCTGGAGAAGGATACCATGATTGGTAAGATAGAAGGTCAGTGAAAAAAGAGGAAGACCCTCAACAAGATGGATTAGCACAGTGGCTAGGATGATAAACTCAAATATGACAAGGATTGTGAGGATGGTGTAGGACCAACAATGTTTCTTTCTGTTGTACAAGGGGTCACTCAATGAAATCAACTCAATGGCAACTAACAACAACAGTATATAGCATAAGGTGCCATGGTGTCACAGTGGTTAAGCACTCGGATGCTAACTGAAACATCATGATTTGAACCCACCAGCTGCTCCATAGGAGCTCTGGTAGCATAGTGCCTAAGGCATTTGACTGCTAACCAGAAGGCTGGCAGTTCAAACCCACCAGCCACTCCTTGGAAGGAAGGTTGGGCAATCCTACTTCCGTAGTGATACTGCCTCAGAAACCCAAGGAGGGGTCGCTATGAGTCGGGGCTGACTCGACGGCAAATAACAACAACAACAACAAGCTGCTCCATGCGAGAAAGATGTTGCAATTTGCTTCCATAAGTACCATAATACTGCAGGAGTTCTGGTAGCATAATGCCTAAGGCACTTGACTGCTAACCAGAAGGCTGGTGGTTCATGTGCACCAGCCACTCCTCAGAAAGAAGGTTGGGCAATATACTTCCATAGTGATGTTGCCTTGGAAACCCAAGGAGGGGTGGCTATGAGTCAGGTCCGACTCAACGGCACATAAGACCAACAACAAAGTAGTACTGCCTTGGAAACCCTATGGGGCAGTTCTACTCTGTCCTATAGAGTCATTATGAGTCAGAATCGACTTGATAGTAACAGGTTTGACTTTTTTGGGGAAGAGAGCCATTGATGTTTCTAACAGGATTTAAAGTCAAAGCTTTTGGATTATAAGTCATATAGGATAATTATCTTTTGACATAAGAATACCAACTACTATTTAAATAAATGACTAAAGGTGACCTTGAAAAAAATCTGAGAAATTATAATATTCCTTTACACTGGTGATGATGTTAGTGATCCTACTCACCTTATTGGAGAATGTTCATTGATTAAGTAATTTAATAAATACTGCAATATTTTTTATCACCAAAGTAATACTTGATCACAAAATAATAGATAATTAAATATATTTGGATCATTCTACATATATTTTCTAACTTCTTTTTTACTTAACATGTCCAACTCATTCTCTATCACCACAAATATAGACTCACAATCTGCTTTTTGGTGGCTTAATGTGCTTTATATCATGAATGCCTCATTACATATTTAAACAATCTCTTATTGTACATTTTGGTTGTTCTTATGGTTTTCTTATTATGCATTATAAATCTCTGTACATAATTTCAAAACTTATTTGATTTTATCCTTGGGATAAATTGTTGGAAAAGAAATTTCTGTGTCAGAAATATATGACAAACCATAAAGCATTAGATAAATCTTATTAAGCTACCTTCTAACTTTTTTTTTTTTTTTTCACTACTTTATGTTTCCTTTATTGGTGGTGTAGTGCCTAAGGCATTTGAATGCTAACCAGAAGCCTGGCAGTTCAAACCTACCAGCCACTCCTTGGAAAGAAGATTGGGCAATCTACTTCCATAGAGATACTGCCTCAGAAACCCAAGGAGAGGTTGCTACGAATTGGAGGCAACTCGACAGCACATAACAATAACAAAAACAACCTTCATTTGGAAGTTAATAATTATGCCTTGTTTGTTGTAGTTATGCGCTGTCAAGTCAGATCTGACTCATAATGACCCCTCCTTGGGTTTCTGAGGGTATCACTATGGAAGCAGATTGCCCAATCTTCCTTCCAAGGAGTGGCTGGTGGGTTTGAACTGCCAGTCTTCTGGTTAGCAGTTAAGTGCCTTAGCCACTATGTTACCAGAGCCCCCTAATTATGCCTAAACTTTATTAATTATATATTATTCTTATCCATGAAAAAAATATGCAAAGAACATCATGGAAAGAGTATTAAAGTACAAGTTATAGAACCTGACACTCAAAGTCCTTTAGAAATACAGATGTAAATCTCTTGTCATTCTATCCTTAAGATTGTTGGCTTGTCAAAATGAATGAAATTTTTAAACCATTTTGAAAATTTCAGAGTACTTTATAAATGTTGTTGTTTTTACTTGCCTTTGAGTTAACTCTGGCTCATGGCAACTCCATGTACCACTTAAGGAAATGTTCTCTGGTCTTGTGAAATTTTCATAACAGTTGGTATGTTGGAGTCTATTGTTGTAGCAACTGTGTATTTTAAGTTCCTTCAACCCGAGGGAGCTTATCTCCCAGCATTCATTGAATAGTATTGTGTTGAATACATAGAATTTTCAGTGGCTAATTTTCAGAAGTAGATCTGCAGCCTTTTCTTCCTAGTCTGTCTTTGTCTGAAAACTCTGGTGAAACCAGTCCTCCATGGGTGACCCTGCTGACATTTGAAATATTGGTTGAATAGCTTCCAGCATTGTAACAACGTGTAAGTCACCACAGTGAGAAAAACAGACAGATGGTTGGATTTTATAAATGTAGGCTGTTAACATTAATCATTAATTCATTATTGTGCCCCAAATTAAAATATAATTGCCTAACAAATTACGATTGAACTCTGAGTTTCCACTCATCCTGCCAAGGTTTGACCTTTTGATTACCAATGAATCTAAAATCTTGAAAACAGTGACTTAAGATATAGTTTTTCCAGAGTTGAATAATTCTGAAACATTTATTTATATACATTAGGATATACAAATAATTATTTCAGAATTAAAAGAAAGCAGAGAATAAGAAAATAAGCACTTGGGTTTTTATTATGTAGAGGAAAAAATATATATAATCCATAACACATCATGCAGGGCATGATTCAGGAGTGCTGCTGAGGAAACACTGTTGTTGTTATGTGCCGTCGAGTCGGACCTGACTCATAACGACCCCTCCTTGGGTTTCCCAGGCAGTATCACTATGGAAGTAGATAGCCCCATCTTCCTTCCAAGGAACTTTAGGGCTCTGGATACACAGGAGAAGTCTCAGGTAGTGGAGAGGTCTCCCTTGTTGCTAACTTGCCAGAGAGTATTTTAAGTAAGTCTCTGGGAGAAAATTATTAGATGAAATTAGAAATTGTTTCATCATAAAATTCATTAGTTTCATTAGGGTAATTAATTATGGTTTTAAAACTATAACTTAATTATATGCCTACATTTTGAGTTTTTAGGTATATATTACCAAAAATTCTAGGCCATTCTATTCTACATATATCTCAAAAAATGAACAATTGTTTTCAGATGTCTTAAATAATTATTAATCATTTGAACTACATTCATAGCATAAACAAATAAACAAACTTCCTTAACCTGGAGTACAAAAGTATTCCTCTAAATTGATATCTGTTTTTAAGATCAGAGCCAGGTCCTTCAACACATATGCCCATCAATGGCTCTCCAAAGTTTCTCTCTGTGACAGTTTTAACAGCATACAGGTAGATTGACACACAGAACACAAGAACAAAGAGCACTGATTTCATTTTTATGAAGCACAATAGAAAGTAAAACTGGTTAATTCCGACGTTATGTTTGTGTGTGTGTGTATGTGTATGTACACACACACACACGTACACATACATACTTTTTTTTCATTTATCTATTCAGTCTCATTTCATGTCTTGCTTAAATTATTCATATAAATGTACTTTTTTTTTTCCACTTGCGCCATTTTCCCTTTTTTGGTTGACATTCATGTTATCATCAGTGATATTCAGGAGTATACAGTATCTCTCAGTTATAAATTGATTGATCAACCACCTCATCATTAAATCCACTAGTCAAGTGTGTGATGTCACCCTCTGTGTGAAAATTAGCTACAATGAATTACAAAACAGTTGAAAATACTCCGTTTTGTTTTGAGGCAACTCAAAAGATAGAAAAATCTTTCCATATATTGAGTAAAATCAGTCTGTTTTGAACTCTTTTCTATTTACTCACATTTCTTCTTTTTAAGTAACAGAAGTGTAATTGCACTCAATTATCCACAATCCATCTCTTCATACCTATGAAAATAGCAAATTGTCTGCACCAAGAATTTGGTACAGACCAATTCCTCATCTTTTGTTCAAGTATAAATAATATTTTCAGTTGTTATAGGAGTTATATCATGCTCAATTCTTTCATTATTTTATCTGGCACTTTTATACTCAGTAAATGTTTATCATATGATGACAAAATTTCATTACTAAGGAATGTGTGTTTTGTGACATTTAAGTCACTGTAATAGGGGTAAACAGATTTCCCTTTGTGAACTGTTTTGCAAATCACTTACCAATCTCTGAAGTAAAGCACAATAAGCTACATTGTTCCTTACCTTTGAGGTGTACCCTAATCATGTGACTCCATGTGAAACATTGCCTGGTCCTTAGCTATCTTCAAGATCAAGGTATGTTTGAGTCCATTGTTATAGTTATTGTTTCAAACCAGAGAGGTTATACAATCACAACATAACACAGATGTACATAGAGAAAAGATTTAAAAAAAAACTCTTTCATGTTTAAAATATTACGAGTTTAGGACACAAACTCTGCTTTAAAAAAAAACTCTTCATTAAAAATATCAGCATGTCTTGAGTAACACACTGTATCAGTTATGAATAATGTATAATAATAACATGCAGGTGCAAAAATTAAAAAAAAAAAATCAGTTCTTTTCCAAAGTCAATTGTTAATTTCAAATAGATTAATTTTAGCTTTTCTTTCCTCATAAAGATAGATATCCAAACCTGTGCATTTGGCACTAGGATCTTTTTGAAAGATTTCAGTGTGGCTTTGCATCTACTGCTAGGTTAACTGCACTTAATTAACTCACATGCTTTATCAGAGAAAATTTTCAAGATTCCCTTTTGACTCAGCCAACCCTTTGGTAAACTGTCTCTTAGCAGTGCTTTGCCTATTCTAACATTCATCTTTTCTGTAAAATATCAGTGAAAATCAAATACTATACCATGCAACACTTAACCACAAATGTACTTTTAACTACTCAGGAAAAAAAAAAACAAACATGTTTTTAACAATTTCTTCTACCTTGATAGCCTATTTCAGTGATTATACAACAAAAATTTTTTATGAAAACTTCCACTAGTTTTAAAAGTAAGCATACCTATGCTTTCCTTCAGAAAAATTGCAGATGAGGTGTATGTTTCAATAATATTTTAAAATTAAAAATGCACATTAAAACATCACAATGCACTGAAGTGAGAGAAAAAACTAGAAGGGCAGTTTGAGGGAACTGGGTCTTAAGAAGGTATATAATTTGGCAACCAAAAAAAAAAAAAAAAAAACCTTACTTCCATCCAGTTGAATCCAACTCACAGCAACTCCTCCATGGGTTTCCAAGGCAGTATCACTACACTAGATTGCCCAATCTTCCTTCCAAGGAGTAGTTGGTGGGTTTGAACTGCCAGCCTTCTGGTTGCAATCAAATGCCTTAGGCACTACACCACTAGAACTCCCAAAGGTCAGATAATAATACTATTAAGTGGTAGAATTAAAATTGATATTAAATTAGTTTCAAAGTCCATATTCTTTCAATTATACCTTATCACAAAGATTTGGAGACTTACAACTAGGAAGAATTAAACATCAATTTTTCAAGATGATTGTATCCTCAATTTCATCCAATCCAATTTTTTAAATCTTTGTGGAAATTCAATTGCTACTAATATCTGTCATCATTGAATAATCATGATAATAATGAAGTATGCTCAAAGCCTTACATTGAAACACTCTGCAATAGCCAAAAGTGTAAACAACATAATGTCCATCAATTGGGGACTGGTTGAATTAACTGTTACATTTACACAATGAAGTACTGTGAGCTATAAAGGGTAATAACATGCAATTATGCTATAATTTCCAGTATATATTAATGGGGAGGAGAAAGCAAGGTGGAGAAAAAAGCATATGGCCAGTACATTTTTTTTTACAGGGAGACACAAATACATATAATATGTAAAATATGGGAAGATAAGCTTTAAAATTAAAATAATTAAATAAATAAAAACTTCATTGATAGGGATAAAAGGGAATTAAGGTAGAGGGAGAGGTAGAGTAGTGACTTCATTTTCTAACTATACTTTGATATATAAATTCTCTCTTGTTGTTATAATGCTTTTATTGTCCTTGAATCAACTCCAACTCATAGTGACCTTATTCATAACAAAACATTTGCTGTTCTTGTTCCATGCTCACAATCACTGGCACATTCAAATCTGCTGTTGCTGCTGCTGTGCCATTCCATCATTGAGGGTCTCCCTAGTGCTCGCTGCTTGTCTGCTTCACTAAACTGGATGTCCTCCTCCAGTGTTTTATCCATCTTGATGGCATATTCAAAGGCAGCTATTAAGACAATATTATGATTCATGGGGTTGTCACTGGCTCATTTTCTGAAGTAGATTGCTAGGCCTTTCTTCCTACTCTATCTTAGTCTAGATATACTGAAACCTATCCAGCTTAAAAGGAGCTCTGGTAGCACAGTGCCTAAGGCATCTGACTGCCATTCTGAAATCTACTTCCATAAAGATTTATTGCCTCAGAAACCCAATGGGGGTTGACTCTACGGGGGTTGCTATGAGTCTGAATTGAGTCTATGGCAGTGTGTTTGGTTCGGTTTTTGGTATCCAGCATAGGTGACCATGTTGGTATTTGGAATACTGGTGGTAACATAACTTCCATAATCATAACACACAAGACTTTACAGTATGACTATGATAAACAGGGGATGGTTTGACAGATTAATACACCAGCAGTATATAAATATTTTTCATCATTTATAAAAAATTAGTTTTTCAAAAATGAAAGCAAAATTGAGCTATTTATCTTACTGGTGAAACAATGGAGAGGAACTGCTGGAAATGACTTTAAAACATAGTAAAGTGACAGTATAATTTTAGAGTAGTGTAAACTAAGGGAAAAACAGTTGCCAAGTAATCCTAAATTCTTTTCAATAATCAAATTATTAGTAGTATTAGCAATTGTAACTTGAGACTATAGTTTATGTAATATAGGATAAAATAAAATTATTATTATATTGATATTCCTGAAAATTAGGATTTTTGTTGTAGAGATTAAGAAAAAAAATAATGTATGGTATTGGCTATTACTTCCCGGTAGCAACGAGCATGCCCAGTTCCAAAATTTTTTATCTAAATATAAATCTCGTGCTTGGGAAGTCTTAAAAGCCCCAAAGCAAGGAACTGTTAAGAACTCCTAACTTGCATCAAGAGAACATGGGAACCAACTTGTGAAGTTCTCACTAGACTTGAAATGCAAAATTTGAACATCAGTAAACAAAACAAATGCAGTATACTGAAACACATCCAACATGTTTAATTCTATGAGTTAATTATAAAGAATAACAATAAAAAATGTACTTTTGGAATATACTAGTAAACCAGTCAATCTTTCTTTAAACTAAAAAAATAAATGAAAATACTTAAGAATTGATGCCGTCTTCCCTATATCAACAATACCTCAAGGAACACAAAAGTTAATGAGTAGAGAAGAATATCCCAGTTCATAAATGAAGAAGGAACAGTAGAATTATAATATCTCAATATTCCAGCCTCTAATGATTAATCATTTAGGCAATGATCATTAATGGCTTTTAAAATCACAGAGAGAGGTAGCTATATATTCGATGCCTTCTGAGGAAAGCACTTAAATCCATTTATGAGCTATTCTTTTCCAAAAATCGAACCTGAATTTGATAAGATCCATATACTTAACTATCAATTTAAAGGAATTACAAGACACAGAGGAACATGGAAAAGGACTCTACAGCTATACAATCAGGTCATTGACAAGACTACTTTAAAACTAAGTCACAAACAATAGAAAGAAGGCATAAGTTACAGATTAAAAGACATCTAAAGATATGTCAACTGATTGCATTGTATAGACTGCTTTGGAACAAATAACCTTAAAAAAATAGAAAATGAAGGAAATCCGAGTAACTAAATGGATAGTTAATGATATTAGGGAATTATTCATATTTAAAGGTTTAATATTTTGAGGTTATGTTTTAACAAGAGTTTTATATCATTTTAAAATGCATATTAAAATATATACTGATTCAATGACATGATTATTTCCTGTAAAATAATTGGTGTGGGAAGAGGTGGTTAACTGGGTGGGATCTAGATGAAATAAAATTAGCATTTGGTGATGGGTTCATGAAAATTATTTTTACCATTGTTGATATTTTGTATGTGTTTGAAATTTTCCATAATAAAAAGTTAATCATTTTTAAAGTACGTTTAGTTATAGAAACATTGAAAAAAAGTATATGTACACACACACACACACACACACAGATACATATATGTGTATATATATGTGTATATATATATTTATTTTTCTAAAAGCATATAGATATCATGAGATCATGAAAAAGAGGAAGACCCTCAATGAGATGGATTGACAGATTGGCTCCAACCCTGGCTCAAAAATAGCAATGATTGTGATAATTGCATAGGACAAAGAAGAGTTTAATTCTGTTGTATGTGTGATTGCTAAGAGTCAGACTTAATTTGACAACACCCAACAACAACAACAATCATAATATAATAGGGAAGCCATAATATTCCTAGACAACATTTACAAGTTTATCGAATAATATCATTATTTCTTAAGTGACTTTGAATTTCTGTTTACCATATTAATGATTATTCTGGTAATATACAATCAAAAGTTAAAAGGCAGTTTAAAGCCATTTTTAAGGAATGAGAACATTTCCATTAAGAAAAATTTTATATCAGAGACATGAAGTCACAGTGTTTTTTGGTGTGGTGGGGGTGGCATACCAGGTATTCTGACTACATTTCTATTATTAGAATGAATGTCAACACAGACAAAAGGATGTTCGTGCTGTCACAGGGCGGATGCTTAGACTACATCTGAACATTATTTTTTCAGGAAGAAGTGTTCAATGATGTGATCCCTTGTCAAAAGTGTCTCATTGAAATATCTTACAAAGCCTTCAGTTTTCTCTTCCTTACCATCTGGGAAACAAAGAACAAAGGCCCCATTCCCTGATGTGATATATTGAAATCCAAGTATTTTGTAGAAATCCTTCCGAATATGAGATCTGGATGGAATTTGCTGTTCCCTTTATCCCAACTCCATCATTCTCATTACCAATCTTCTTATATTTACATGACTATCACAAGCTTAATCTAATTTGTTCAAAATTTTGGGGGTTTGGGGGGAGTAGTTCTATAATTGAGAGGTAAGAAGCTTTAAAAATAGAATTTCTGCAATCAAGTTATATTCTAGTCAATGCTGATGGATATGTCATGGAGAATATTTTTAAGCAGATGGTATCCACAGTAGTGTATCTACAATTTCCCCTAAAATTGCCTTCTGTCATTGATTGAGCCTTACTATAGCAGAAGGTGAAGCTCCAAAATGTACTGTGTCTAAAAAAGATGTCACAGTATGAAAATTGCTCACACCTCATAGGAATGTTGGGTAAACAAATGAGATAATTGACATGGAAATACCTTGAGCATTTCAGGGGTAAGGTGCAAAAAAGTATAAACAAATTAATATATTATTATATTACTGTATTGTATTATTATATATTATTTGGATAATGTATATACCAAATATCTATCTATAATGTGTAAATTATATATGTATATATTAAATCACAGCATAAGAAAGATGACTCATTTTCTACTTTATAAGATATTCATCTTATACTTCTCAAATTTTTATGTGAATAGTGCATGACTATATTATTGTTCTGAGTATCTTATTTTCATAGATATTTATAAATCTGTTGGAGAATAATTTAAGTATAATTGCATGTTGCTGTTGTTGTCAGGTACCATTGGTGTTAGGAGTAGACTTTGTCTTATAGTGACCCCATGTGACAATATAGAGCTGCCTCGCAGAATTTTCTTGGCTGTAATCTTTACTGAAGAAGAACTTCAGTAAAGATGGCCAGATCTTTCAGCAGTGGAGCTGCTGGGTGGGTTTGACCTTCCAAATCAAGTACTTAACTGTTTTGCCACCAGGACTCCTCATACGTGCAAATACTTGAAAAATATTGGACATATTAGAGCCACAGATCCAACTCTTCTCTCTTTCAACTCATCATCATAAAAGTCCAACTAACAACGTTTTCTTATTTAATACATAATATTTTAGTATTTCATTATTTTAAAATTTAGCTATATACTATAATCACTAGATACTATACATGAAATATTAGAATTTTTTGAATAAAATAAAAGTTTCCAGAATTCATAAATAAGTTGATAAAATAAGTTTCAGCCAATGGTTTCATCTATAGCAAATTATACCGTATTTGTCAGTTCAAAAATATAAAGAAAGTTTTATATAACCAAATTATTATCCCAGATAAAAGAGGAAACATCTGCCTTGGTCTCCTCAACTGCCTTCTCTGTAGCATATTTCTTGTTATTTTTTAACTTTTCCTCCTTTTTCAGAAGCTTCTCACTCAAATTTCATTCAATGTTCTCATGATTTCTCAACATAAAATTACATAATC
>NW_006921918.1:2615923-2625719 GCF_000298275.1 Orycteropus afer afer
ATCCAAGGCATGATTTTTTAAATAACCTCATATGTGTGTGAAAGTTGGTCAAAGAAATAGAAAGATAAAAGATGAATTGATGCATCCAAATTGTGGTGGTACTGAAGAATGTTGAACATACCATGGACTGCTGTAAGAGTGAACAAATTGGTCTTCAAAGAAATACAATCAATATGTTCCTTAGAAATGCGGATGTAGAGGTTTGGGTTCTCTTACTTTGAACACATCCACAGGAAAGACCAATTGTTAGAACAGAACATAATATTTAGTAAAGTACAAGGTAGGCAAAGGAGAGGGACGTGCCTGTTGACACAGATTGACCCGGTGGCCAAAACAACACACACAAACGTATCCATGATCATCAAAGTGACACAGGACTGGACAACATTTTATTCTTTTAAATGTGAGCTTGGATTAAGTCAGAACCAAGTTGACAGAAACTAATATTATAATGGCTTTGGACGGCTTGATAGCATCTAAGACCTTTTCAAGACAGGATGCTTTAAAAATTCAGAAGGAGAGTTATTTCCAATTCCATTTCCAGAAATCTAAGCAATCAAGTAAAGAGAAAGAGTCTTTAAACATATAAATTAAAAATAATTCTCTCTTCTATAAACTTCCTCAACAACTTAGAATTTTGAAGCCTGTCACAGGGGAGTCTTGTAGAAGATAGCAGTTGCACCAAGATTCATGAGTGAAAAATTTTAACTTCCCTTTCTGCAAACACTTTTGTCCTTTTATTCTCCTACCTGAAGTACTCAGGATTACCTATAGTACCTCTAGGACTCAGGAATGGAGTGTGTCAGGGTTGTATCCTTTCACCATACTTATTCAATCTGTGTGCTGAGCAAATAATCTGAGAAGGTGGACTAAGTGAAGAAGAATGTGGTATCAGGATTAGAAGAAGGCTCATTAACAACCTGTGATATGCAGATGATACAATTTTGCTTGCTGAAAGCGAAGATGACTTGAAGCACTTACTGATGAAGATTGAAGACTACACTCTGCAGTATGGATTATATCTCAACATAAAGAAAACAAAAAATCCTCACAACTGGACCAATAAGCAGCATCATGATAAATGGAGAAAAGATTGAAGTTGTCAAAGATTTCATACTATTTGGTTCCACAATCAACACCAATGGAAGCAGCAGTCAAGACATCAGATAACTTACTGCACTGCACAAACCTGCTGCACAAGACCTCTTTAAAATGCTGAAAAGAACAAAGATGTCTCCTTGAAGACTAGGTGCACCTAACCCAATCCATGGTATTTTCAATCATCTCATATACATATGAAACCTGGACAATGAATAAGGAAGACTGAAGAAGAGTTGATGCTTTTTGTTGTGGTGTTGGAAAAGATTACTGAAAGTACCATGGACTGCCAAAAGAACTAACAAACCTGTCCTAGAAGAAGTTCAGCTGGAATGCTCCTTGGAAGCGAGAATGTCCAGACTGCGTTTGACCTACTTTGGTCATGTTGTCAGAAGGGATCATTCCCTGGAGAAGGATATCATGCTTGGTAATGTGGAGGGTCAACTAAAAAGGGGAATGCTCTCAATAAGATGAATTGACACAGCAGCTGCAATGATTTGCTCAGTTATAGCAAGTATTGTGAGGCTGGCAGAGGAATGGGTAGTGTTTTGTTCTGTTGTGCACAAGGTTGCTATGAGTCAGAGCAGACACCACAGCACCTGGCAATGACAACAACAACCTGTAGTACTACTCTATAGTGCTTACACCTGCCTCTGTCTCCATCTGTATTTGGGGAGGAGGGGTTCCTACCTGCCTCTGCTGTACTGTTATTTAAAAGATAAAAATAAAAGTCCGTAGAACTAAAGTGATAAAATGTCCACAATTCTGAGAGTGTACTTTACCTGTCTTTCAGTTGAATTATCATTTAAATATAAAAAGTATCAAATTCTTTATGGTTTCATTCAACATACATATTTTTGTGGCATTTGCTCAGGGTGGGGACCAATAGAAATCCCTGGGTACTGCAAATGATAAACCCACTTGGCTGGTAACCAAAATGTTGAGGGTTAAAGTTCACTGAGCAGTGCCTTGGAATAAAGGACTGGTGATCTACTTTGGAAACATCAACCATTGAAAACCCTATGGAATACTGTTACAGTCTAATACACATGAAGTCACCACAAGTTGGAATTGATATGATAGCACTGGTAAGTGTGGGAAGGGGGCAATAAAGAAAATTCATGCTTAATTTTGATGCTTATGACAAGGAAATTTGTCTTCAAATTTGAAGATTATGCAATCTTAAATCTCATAAAGAAAAAAAAAAAAAATGAGCCATGGAGGTTGGAGATCAAGCTTCAGAGCTCTTTGGATCAGAGGTATTTTTTAATAAGATAGTAAAATTTAACTAACCAAACCAAAATAAACCAAACCAAACAAAAAATCATTATGATAAATATGGAATGAGGCAGATGCCCTATTTATAGTATCAAAAGAAAGTGTCCTATTTGATCCAAAATGTTCAATTTATAAATATGTGGAACTATGAATATTTTTTTCCTTTTTCTTTTCTTCTTCCAGATTAAAGCTTCCATATTTTCTACCAGCAATAATGTCTTCATATTGTTTTGTAATCCACAGATATTTGTAGCTATTTTGTACTAACTTGATTTAAAATGCTATCATGACATTACCTAATTTAATGAGCATTTTTGTTTTGGCCATTTACTGATATAACCATTAACATTGCTTCATGCCACTTCTGCATAAATACAGACACCTTCATGATTTTTAAAGTATAAAATCAACATTCAAATTGGATTCTCTTTATTTAAATAGACTTATTAGAAATTTAAAGCAGATGAAGATGGTTTCAATGAAATGAATAAATAATTAAGGCAAATCTGTATACTTGTCAGAAACTCCATATTAAAAATCAGGTGAGAGGAGACAGTCTTCTGACAGAGCTGTCATTTTTTTAGTTAAAGGTAATGTTAATTTCTTTTTTTTTTAATCTTGATGCTCTTTTTAAGTTTACTTGATCAAACCAAAAGTTTGAAAAAAAAGCTGCCAGATAACTTACACAGGTAATAATCAGAACCTTTAATCACACATAAAAAGAGCCATTCTATTCTGTGTACTGCAAAAATCATCAGCTGGTTGGAAAGGCAGGTTTTTGTACTTCAAGCAGTTTTAATCATTGATCAGGTTGTGAAATAAAATAACAGATTGCATTTTACAAACTGGTCACTAGCAGTGCCTCGTCAGCAGACCTAGACAATAATCCCTGAGTGTTGTAGGACGGCAGCCGTTAATAACCTGGCTTGTTAGTTGAAAGCTGGCAAAGACTCAAGCATTTAAGAGGATTACTGCTATAAACCATATTAATTTTTTTTTTTAACATTCAAGCCCATGTCGTTGAAGAGCTTCTGTAATAGAAATAGTGAAGTCTAACGCACAAAAAAACCCTGTTCAATTCCTTTTAGCTAGTGACTGATATTATAAGAGGAAAATAAAAGTCAGACTTCATCTTATTAAGTCGGAGTATTAATTTTTGATGAAATAATTTTAATTTCAAACTGTGCAGAAGAAAATAAGACATTATTTTAGAGAAGCCTGACAAAGGATTTATTTCTACTAAGACTTGTTCAAAAAGATTTTTTTTTTTTTTCAATTGGCCTCTCTCACTGACTGTGGAAAGAATTAAGCAAAAAGCCCAATAAAATCAAAGCTCCCGACTCTTGACCACAAAGAGCTCTATCACTGTCCTGTCAGTGGCACTGGTAGCAGAGTGAGAGGTAAACACACTAACTCCAGGGCTAGCCTGCCAGGTTTGAATTCTGGTTTCCTCACCTGCTGGCTGTCAGGGCTGGGGTAAATTATATAATCTGTGCAGGAGATCTACTCTGCATCCATGTGCTCTCATTGAGTTGGTATTAATTCAAAGGCAACTAACATCAACAAGGTATCTTTCCTTCATTGTTGTGAAAAATATATACAACATAGCATTTGTCAAATTTGTGTAACTTTGAAAATTGTGTATGTAAAATAAATTCAATGCAGTCTCAGAAAGTTATTTTAATTTCATCAACTAAATTTTTTGAGGCTGTGATTTCTGGTTATTTTGAAAAGTCAGTCAGAATGACACATATTACAGACCAAACCAAACTTACTGCCATCAAGCCAGATCTGACTCATGGCGATCCCCCCTTGGGTTTCCAAAGTGATATCCCTTTGGAAGTAGATTGCCCAATCTTCCTTCTGAGGAGTGGCTAATAGGTTTGAACCATCAGCCTTCTGGTTAGCAGTCAAATGCCTTCAGCACTATGCTGCCAGAGCTCCCATATTATAGATGGATCAATAATTATGAAGCATTTCTAGTCTGTATTAATGCTTTGCTGAGCATAACATTATTTTTGAAACTCAAACTTTAGAAGGACCAAAGTAACACATTCTTCAATTTAAATATGCTTAATAAACACTCTGTTACTTGGGAATATTGTAAATATGTAACACTGGGGACTCTAATTCAGGACTATGTGATGTGTCCACAAATCTGGATTTTTAACAACAGTCAAAGATTATTTTGGAATTTTTACTGAGAACACATTTCTGAGAAACAATATATTGTTGAGAATTGCTGTTAGAGGAAGTATTAGTAATTTTGTTAAATTTATATCAAGCCTACAAATTACCCTATAATTTAAACAAACCCGCAGCACCAAATTCTTTCCTGAACTTTGGTGTCCTTTTCAAACATCAGACTGAACAATGTTAATAATGAAAGGAAAAAGTGCTAGTTGTTAATGTTTTATGGCAAATTAGATTTTAACCACATTAATTTTAAGCTTTTTGGTGAAAGGAAAGCTAATATGTTATGGGATTGAATGGTATAATTAATATGTGCTAGAGAAGAACCAGTATATTCTGCTTAACCTAATGAAAATCTTGAGTCATATAAACTACTTTACCTAATTTATCAGCTCTTAATACTGGTGTATTTGCATAAGATGACTATGATTGAGCCCCTGGATAGTCATTTTTTTTTTTTTTTTAATTAAGGCAGCTGCTGGCTGCTGAGTTTCTCTACTTTTAGAACTGGTGTATTTTAATGAACAGTTTTAGAAAGAGGTGAGGAAATATCCAAAGCACAATGGTCACCCTGCTATTCAATTGAATGAAATAATTAAGCTATATAAGAGACCAGAACACAGAAAATGAAAAAAAAAAATCAAATACTAATATTTTACTCTTATTAAAATTTGTTCAAGAGTTTATGCATCTATAGCTTAAGAAAATACTTTATTCTTAATTATTTTTAACAAGCTATATATTTGTTTATAAGAGAATCTAAATACTCTTTATTTATTTGTTTATTTATATTTTTGGAGTGCCCTCCCACTCTGGTAACCACAAAGAAAGTTTCCTTCCATATATAAATCTTTTCTTGATTTTTTACAATAATGAACTAATATATTTGTCCTTCTGTGATTGACTTGTTTCACTCAGCATAAAGTTCTCTAAGTTCATCCACATTATGCAGTGTTCTGCAGCTTCCATGTTATTCTTTAGAGTTGCATAGTATTTCATTAAGTGCATGTAATAGTTTGGTTATCCATTGTTCTGTTGATGGGCACCATCTTTTTAGTGTTGTAAACAGTGCTGTGATGAACGTGGTTGTGCATATATCTGTTTTTGTCCTGGCTCTCATTTCTTTAGAATATATACCTAGAAATGAGATTGTTGGATCAAATGGTATTTCTAAATCCAACTTTTGAAGGAATCGCCATACTGCTTTCCACAATGGTTATATCATTTGACAATCCCACCAGCAGTATATGAGAATCCCAATCTCTCCACATCCTTGCCAGTATTTGCTATTTTCTGTGTTGTTGAACTTTGCTATTAGTTCTAGGAGAAGATGGTATCTCATTGTTGTTTTGATTTACATCTCTCTAATAGCTAGTGATTGTGAATATATCTTCATGTGTTTGTTGGCTGCCTGAATATCCTCTTTGGTGAAGTGTTTATTCATGTATTCTACCCATTTTTTAACTGGATTGTCTTTTTGTTGTTGAGGTGTAGGGATTTTCTATAAACTTTAGAGATAAGTCCCTGGTCAGATATGTTGTTGCTGAATACTTTTTCCCAGTCTATAGGTTCTCTTTTGACTCTTTTGAAGATGTCTTTGGAAGCACATAAAAATTTAATTTTTAGAAGGTCCCATTCATCTACTTTCTCTTCTGTCATTTGTGCATTTTGGGTTATGCTTGACAGTCTATTTATGCCATAAATTAGGACCCATAAAATTTTCCCTAGTTTTTCCTTGAAGAACTTTATGTTCAACTTTATGTAGCAACCTTATAGTATTAAGTTTCATATTCAAGTCTTTGACCCATCTGGTGTTAGTTTTTGTGTATGGTGTGAGGTATGGATCATGTTTCATCTTTCTGCAAATGGATATCCAGTTTTGCCAGCACCATTTGTTAAAGAGACCATCTCTTCCGCATGTAATGGATTTCAGGCCATTGTTGAAAATCAAATGAACATAGATTGATGGATTTGTTTCTGGATTCTCTATTCTGTTCCACTGGTCTATTTGTCTGTCATTGTACCAATACAGGATTGTTTTGATTATCATGGCTGTGTAGTAGGCTTTGATATTGAAAGTGTGAGAACTCCTACTTTATTCTTCTTCTTCAATAGTGCTTTGCTTATTAGAGGTCTCTTTTCTTTCCAAATAAAATTATTGACTTTTTTTTTCCATATCCTTAAAGAATGCTGATGGTATCTGGATTGGGATTGCATTGAATATATAGATTGCTTTGGGTAGAATGGACATTTTCACAATGTTCAATCTTCCTATCCACAAGCATGGTGTGTTCTTCCATTTATGTAGATCTCTTATGGTTTCTTGAAGAAGTCTTTTGTAGTTTTCTTTGCACAGGTCTTTTGGCACTCTGCTTCCATAGTGGCACCACTCAGAAGCCCAAGGAGGGGGTCACTATTACATGGCTCCAATTTGACAGCATTAAGTTGTGTTGCCTTGCGTTTATGTCCCTAGTCAGATTTATCCCCAAGTATTTTATTTTGTTGGTAGCTGTTGTAAATGGTATTGATTTCCTTATTTCTTTTCAGCAATCTCTTTGCTGGTGTAGAGGAATCTAACTGATTTTTAGACGTTCTTGTATCCTGCTACTATGCTAAATCTCTTAATTACCTCCAGTAGTTTTTGCTGAGGCTCTTAGGTTTTCTATGCATAGGATCATATCATCAGCAAATAGAGATAATCTGTTGGCTTTTGGTTGTGCGTATATGCCCCTTATTATGTCGAGGAATTTCCTTAACTGCAAATCTCCAACAATTAGAAAAAGATCAGCAAAAAAGCCTACAGTCTCAAGAAGAAATGAAATAATAAAGATTTGAGCATAAATAAATGAAACAGAAAATAGAAATAAAATTTAAAAAAAGATCAACAAGACTAAAAGTTGGTTTTTTGAAAAGATTAACAAAATTGACAAACCACTGACAAATTTAACAAAGGAAAAGAGGGAGAGAATACAAATAATATGAATAAGAAACAAAATGGGTGACATCACAACAGAGCCAACTGAAATAAAAAAGATAATAGCAAGACACCATAAAGAACTGTACTCCAACAAATTTGAAAATCTGGAAGAAATAGAAAGATTTCTAGAAACATACTACTTACCTAAATTAACACAGATTGATGTGGAAAATTTGAAAAAACCCATAACAAAAGAAGAACTTGAACAGGTCATAAAAAATTACCAATAAAAAATCCCTGGCCCAGATAGTTTCACCAGAGAATTCTACCAAATGTTCAGGAAAGAACTGACACCAATCTTACTCAAACTATTCCAGAATATAGAGAAGGACAGAATCCTCCCAAGTTCATGATATGAAGCAAACATAATCTTGATACCAAAACCAGGCAAACACATCACTAAAAAGGAAAACTACAGACCAATATCACTCATAAATATAGATGCAAAAATCTTCAACAAAATCCTAGCCAATAGACTCCAGCATCATATTAAAAAAAAATAAAAATAAATACAGGTTCATATGAGGTTCATATCAGGTATGCAAGGATGGTTCAACATTAGAAAATTAATCAACATAATCCATCACATAAATAAAACAAAGGGAAGGAACCACATGATCATATCAATCGATGCAGAAAAGGAATTGGATAAAATCTAACACTCATTCCTGATAACAACTCTTAGCAAAATAGGAATAGAAGGGAAATCCCTCTAAATACTCTTTAATCAGTACAGTAACCTTAAATATTACAAAGATTGACTTTCTATATCTAGCAAGAAGATACCCAAGAAAGAAAGGTTTGGGCTTTACATCTTATTAACCAATAAATCAATGATCTTAGTAAAGTCATGTTACTTTTTTTTGAACATATTGCTAAAAGAATGTAAAAACAAGATGGAGTACATAATTTGTAGGATTTTTCACCTCTAATTTTTTCAAAAAAGTTCAATTGCTTTTGAGTTAATTATGATCCATGGTGATGCAACTCATGTCAGAGTAGAACTATACTCCATTAGGTTTTCAATGGCTAATTTTTCAGAAGTAGAGCACCTCTTTCGAGATGCCTCTGTTTGAGACTTGAACCACTTCCAGATTGCTACCAAGGATATTAACCATTTAAACCACCCAAGGACACCTTTGTAAATCCTAGTGTTCCAAGTACTTTGGAAGCAGCCCTCAATCAAAGAACTTCAATCTTTAGAAACAACTTCGTAAGGACTTACTGACTTACCTATTTAATTCATTGTAGTTGAATTCTGTTATGCCCAATTTAATTAATTTGACAAAATTTAAATATCTGCTGACATGTATGTCTCTGTTTTTCTTATATTATCTCAGTTAATCTTTATAATAACCCTAAAAAGTGGATATTGTTATCTGTTTCTTTTTATAGATCAGATGACTGAGTGTCTGGGGAATTCAATAATCGGTTCACATCTACACAGGTTAGAAGTCTAAATCTCAAGTACTGATCAATTTCACTACAGGAAATCCCTCCAATTACTGTAGTATTTTGTTCCAGACTGACAAGTTGTTGTTGTTGTTGTTGTTGTTGTTGTTGTTGTTTTATGCCGTCAAGTCGTACCCAACTCATAGCAACCCCTCTTTGGGTTGCCGAGGCAGTATCATTATGGAAGTAGATTGCCCAACCTTCCTTCTGAGGAGTGGCTGCTGAGTTTGAACCACCAGTCTTCTGGTTAGCAGTCAGGTGCCTTAGGCACTATGCTACCAGAGCTCCTGACAGACAAGTATTATGGTCTATTTTTATTTTTTAGCTACAAATTAAAAGTAAGTAAAATAGTCATATAATCATTAATTAAGCTCAGTCTTTTTGAGATCATGGGAATTACAACAGAGAGAGATTGTGATTATCCAAATGGAGAATTTGGAAAGCTTACAATCTTGCATAACTCACCACTCCAGTCTCTTCTAATATATTCCTATGTCTATCTGGTATTGATATCACTCTGTAAATATACCATTGCCTTTAATGATTCTACTCAAGTTTTCATGTAGAAAAGAGGAAATTTTTTATGCATGAATTTTTTCTTCTTCTTCTTTTTTTTTTTAATTGTGATTTGGATGAAAATTTACAGAGCAAATACACTTTCCATACAGCAGATCACATACACTTTGCCTCATGACATTGACCACAATTTAGCACAATGCAACATCTCCTCTCACTTCCTCCCGATAGGTACTGCTTTCCTGTGTCCATCCCTCCATGCTCTCCTACCACTGAGCTATC
>NW_006921918.1:2625988-2626593 GCF_000298275.1 Orycteropus afer afer
CATGAATTTTTGGTTTTCTTCATTCTTCTTGTCTCTGGACTAGGAGAGGCCCATTGTTGCATCTAGATGGCAGCTTGCAAGCTTTTAAGATCTCAGTCGCTACTTGCCACAGTAGAGGGTGGAACAATGATTTGTGTAGTATGTTATGCCAATCGCGCTTGATGTCCTCTGTGACTATGGTCCCTAGCCCACAGGTTTAACTACTCGGTCTCTCTGGGTAGCTGGCTGTGACCAAGCAGTGACGACAACATTGCCCCTTGTCAGTCCCATTATACACCTGGGAATTCAGATCAAACACATAAAGTTATTGGACCAGTGTTTGCCAACCCTATATATGTTCTTTGGTGCACACTCCACTTCATATACATACCTAATATTTCAGCCTGTCCACCTATCTACCCACCTGTATACCCATGTTTGCCTTCACTGAGCACACAATACTATATGTGCAAAAGAGTTATATTTTGTTGTATGTACTTCACAAGCACTTCTCTCTTTCTCCTCCTCAATGCCATTATATTGATCATTCACATTTGGTACATTGCCCTTTTCGTCACCCAAATCAAAACTTATCTCTATCTATCTAACAGTATTCCCTCCCCTCC
>NW_006921918.1:2641734-2654174 GCF_000298275.1 Orycteropus afer afer
GTGATTATTGACAAGTATGATTTGGTTGTTGTCAATTTGGTATGTGTTTTTTCATGGTGTCCCTGGTTTCTTTGTTCCAGATTATTTTCTGTGCTGAGCTGATTATTTTCTGTGCTGAGCGGATTATGTTTCTTAATCCTGTTATCATTTCCTTTGTTGCTGTTGATTCAGTACTTGCTAAGTATTTGTGCTTGTCCTCTTTTTTATTGTGATATGAAGGTTTATCTTTTTTCTTTGAGGTTACCCTATGATTTATAATTTTCCCCCTGAGTTTAGAACAGTCCATTCTGTCTTGCAACTCTCTTAACTTCCTCACCATTTTGAAGTTCTGTAAGTACACAGTCATTTCCATCTTTTTGTTTGTAATTGTCCTCATTTGCCAATTAATGTCTCTGGTTCTCCGTTTTCAGTGTTGTAAGCTCATTTTGCTTTGGATATGTCCATAGCTGTGGTTTCTGGGATATGTCATCTTGTGTATTAATGGTCTGTTGTTATTTGCTATTTTTGGTTCTCTGATCAAAGGACTCCCTTTAGTGTCTCTTGTAAGGTTGGTCTGTTTTTAACAAATTCCCTTAGTTTCTGTTTATCAGGAAATCTCCTAATTTCACCATCATATTTGAGGGACAATTTTGCTGGGTATATATTTCTTTGTGGTGGTAGAATTTCTGTGTGTAGTGTGGATATGTGTTTCTGTTTGTCGCAAAGATGGTTTAGAGTTTGAAGCAGGAGGTTTTATGGTAATTGGCTGAATATGTTTTCTTCTATTGAGTGAGTGAAGACATTGGAGGAGAAGTTGGGAGTGGAAGAAGGAAAGTTTGGTGTTGCTCGGTCGGTTTCTAGGGCTTTGAGCAGGCTATTTGTGATGACATATTTATTTGCAAGACTGCAGCTCAACCTCAGGATAGATTCTTATTGTTAGAACATCACAATTTTCCGCCAATTGCAGGCACACCCAAAGATCCTGCCTTCATGGCCCCACAGCACTAAAGAACGGCTCCAAGGCACAAATCCCGAGAGTGCGGTTTCTTCCTTTTCCCTGTTCTGTCTGCCCATGGTGCTGACGGGTAATCCGCCAGATCGCTAATGGTCGGCTCTGGAGTTTGTCAGTGATACTGCCAAGTTGCAGTGCCAAAGATGTGCCCAGTTTCAGCTGTGTTATGGTCAGGGGAGTACTTGTTAGTGACCTGTGGTCCCGATCTCTGTGACAAAGACAAGCATGGTATCTCCCACCCTGACCTCAGTCTACTCTGTGACCTGCTGGGAGGGAAGGGGGCTACCCTTTCCTGTAGCAACAGTAATTTTTCCTCCGAATCCCCCCAGAGGTGTTCGTGCTGCAGCCAGCACCCAGGAGACCCAAATTACCTCCAAAATATCAAGATCATTTGCTGGAGGCAGTTTTCTGCTGCTGCCCACCAGAATATTAGAGAGGTCGCTGGTAAGCTGTTATAAGGCATCCTCCCTCTTGGCTCAGGGATCTCAGGCAAGCACCCTAGCCTAGCACACAGTGACTGCTCCAGTAGAGTTTCCAATGCCTCTCTCGGGTGCCCATCTGTCCTCCTCCAGTAGTTCTTTCGAAAATAATCTGGCTGTGCCTTTCCTCTAATTCTGCTCTTCCGTGTTTGATGTACTCTCAATCTGTGAGCTGTTCAGAGAACTGAAATTCCTAATTCAAACTGTTGTGGCTTGTTTTCTAAGACCTTAGATGCCAGAGGGATAAAGCATGCTGCTTACTGGCTTGACTCCATTTTGAGCTCTCCTCTGTGCATGAATTTTTAATCCTCTTTGCAAAACAACGCAACTGATCTTCAACCACTACCCAGAACCAAACCCACTCCCATAGAGTCGATTCCAATTCATAATGACCTTACAGGGTAGGGTTTCTACAGCTGTAAAGCTTTACTGAAGCAGATTGCCTCATTTTATTCCAACAGAGTGGCTGGTGGGTTTGAACTGCTGATATTTTGGTTAGCAGCTGAATGCCTTAGGCACTGCACAACTCCTTGATCTTAAACTGCTATTCCCTTTAACACAAATTTAAATGTCAATTCAGTGAAGTGACTCATCAAAATCGAGCACCTTGCTCTTTGTGCCATCTTCTTTGCTCCTATACCACTTAGTCCATGCCACTGTTTTTGCACTTTCCTGTTATACTCCAATTAATACATTTATATATCTTCCCCCACTGATCAACTGAAGATAGCCATTATGTTTTATATATACAGCTCTTACACAACACCTGGCACAAACAAGCCATCAAAGAAAGGTTTAAATAAATAAATAAATAAATATTTGTATAATGGGTGCAATTTTTTTTTTCAAATTCAGATGTAATTGTTTTGTAACTGTTTGTTAGATATGATGAAGGATATCTCAACTCTCTTTCAATATTTTGATTTATAAATAATTTGGAAATTACATTTTACCCAAAACACAATTAGAAACCCAGATTTTGGTGACCATATGATCGTTCAATGTAATATTATATTTTAAAAAATAATTTCACACATCCAGCACTCAGGTTTTCATTTCTTCTTCTTCTTCTTTTTTTAAATAAAATTTTACTAAGTTTTTGGTGAAAATTTACACAGGAAGTTAGGTTCCCCTTTGACAATTTCCACACAAAAATTTGCTCAGTGACATTAGTTACATGTATCACAGTGTGTCTGCATTCTCTTTTTGTCTGTTTTCTCCCTTTCCAGTACTCTAATTTCCCGAACCCTTACCTTTTCATCCTTGGTTTTGAGTAATTATTGATCTTTGGGTCTCATATACATGGTTCTTAAGTAATGCACTGATCTTATGGGTGGTATCCTTTATTTTGTGTGCCTGGCTGATATTTCACTAAAAGGTCATCTCAGGAAAGACTTGGTTCTAGGTTTAAGAGTGTTTCAGTATGATACTCTCAGAGACTTCTCTGTTCACTGCTATTCCAGTTTATTTTAGACTTATTTAATTTTTAATTATAATTTTATTTAGCTCCATATTCTCTCCCATTCTATGTGGGACTGACTATTATGACCCCAGTTACATAGGTCTTCATTTCTAAATGCCATTTTCCAATAAAATAAACCAGGGTTCCTTGGAGAAATGATTGCTTCTAGAACTGGAGCAGGAAAAAACAAAATAAGTCTAGAATATCTTGCAGTGCCAGAAAGTAAGTATGCATGAAAGAGAAAAAAAAGAGGTATCAAAGGCACACACACAGGAATCATTCTGGAAGAGCTCTGAAGGCCAAAGCTAGAACAATTTGAATAAAAATATAAATAGCACATTATAGAATTGACTTATCAGTAATTAACAAGAACAAATGGGATTATAACACAAAGTATCAAATTAATATGCATGAGTTCACACTGACATAAAATATTTTTGAATAAGTAAATGGGGAAAAAGGGTAAATTTCTCAGGCAGAAGACTTCCAAAAAATATATACTCATACTGTCCCATTCAGGAGGTGGAACTTAGCTCCCCTCATCTTCACTGTGAGCTGAATTTAGTGACTGAAGCATGGCAAAGATAAAAAAGTAACTCTACAGTTACAGATAGCACTTTAACCAAGTGATCAATATTTATATCACCAGGAGAAGTCATGATGTCATGTATTCCTTGATCTGAAGCTATTTATATAAGAGTGCTTCAGCTCTGTGATTTTCTTTCTAAGATCCTCATCATGCCTGTCTAATCATGAGAATTCATAAGATGAACCTAAAGTGAGAGACATTTTACAGAACACCTGACCAATGCTCCTGAGAACTGTGGAGGTCAAGAAAAACAAGGAAAATATAGAGAAACTATCTTAGATTAGAGGAGACTATGAAGAGGTAATGACTAAATTCAATGTGGTATCTTAAATTGGATCCTGAAACAGGATAAGGACATTAGTAGGAAACTTCATGAAATCTGAATAAAGTGTACTTTAGTTAAAGGAGAAAAGACTCAAAAACTTAATTCTAAATTATTCTCCTGCTGTTTCCCTCACAATTATTTTTCTGTATATAAAAATTGAAGGCGCTCTGGTAGCATAGTGCCTAAGGCACTTGACTGCTAACCAGAAGGCTGGCGGTTCCAACCCACCAGTCACTCCTCGGAAGGAAGGTGGGGCTATCTACGTCTGTAATTATACCGCCTTGGAAACCCAAGGAGTAGCTATGAGTCAAGGCCAACTCGAGGGCACACAACAACAACAACAACAACATATAAAAATTGAAGGAGGGAAGAACTAAAGAAAATAGCTTTGTTGCTTTAGCACCAAAACACTTTTTCCTGAAGCTTCAGAGTTATTCCAAAAATGGCTTGCTTGCCTCATTATCTAGGTTAAGCTGCCATTCTTTATATCACTGTGTATGTGTAGATAATAATAAGAATAGCAGTTTCAAGTATAATAACTTGAGGCTATTAGCTTGTTTCTCATGAAAAATATCTTCTGTAGAAAAAAAGAAACAAATGGAGACAGAGATTGCCAAGGTCAAGGAATAAGACCTCCCTTTCCCCTCTGATCCTCCTGATCCCTCAAGTGGCCTGAAATCAGAAGACAAACACATCCAGACCCAAGACCCACTGAAGAAGATGTAGAGAAGTTACCACACCCGACAGAGAAAGAGCATCTATGACCTTCTGGATTCAGAGTTAAATTAATTCTGTCAACAAATGTACATTTAAGTTAATGAGATGAAAGTAACAATTTTGTTTTTGTGTCTTTGTTCTGTTGTTTTCCTATATTAATATATTATGAAGTGTAGTTGTTGTTGTTGTTATGTGCCGTCGAGTCAGCCCTGACTCATAGCGACCCCTCCTTGGGTTTCCGAGGCAGTATCACTACGGAAGTAGGATTGCCCAACCTTCCTTCCTAGCTAAAAGAAGAACTATGTGTGTTTGAGTAAATGTATTTCTGCACATAATTTTAATACAAAATAAATTTTCTTTGACATGCATCTTATAATTGTTGTTATGTTGTTATTTGCCATCGAGTCAGCCCCGACTCATAGCGACCTCTCCTTGGGTTTCCGAGGCAGTATCACTACGGAAGTAGGAATGCTCAACCTTCCTTCCGAGGAGGGGCTGGTGGGTTTGAACCACCAGCCTTCTGGTTAGCAGTCCTGTGCCTTAGGCACTATGCTACCAATTAGGAGCTCAATATTCTCCCTTAAGGACGGTTGTTCTTGTTATTAGTTGTCATTGAGTCAGTTATAGTTTACAGTAATCTTGTGTGTAACAGAAGAAAGCATTGCATGATCCTGTGCCATTTTCATGATTATTACCATGTTTGCCAACATGGCTGTGGCTATTGTGTCAATCTATTTCTCAAGATTTCTTCATTTTCACTGTCCTTCGAATATACCAAACATATCTTTTCTAGTGATTGCTGACATGTCAAAGGCAAGCAAGATGAAGTCTGGCCATTGTTGTTTCTAAGGATCATTCAGGTTGTATTTTAACTGAGACTGATTTGTTCTTCTTTTGCCAGTCTGTGGAATAATCAGTATTCTTCTCCAACACCACACTTTTTATGCATTAATTCTTCTCCTGGCTTAACTTTTCACTGTACAACTTTTGCACGCACATGAGGTGATCAAAACTACCATGGCTTGGGTCAGACACACTTTAGTCACAAAAATGATTACTTTGATTCTTAAAACATTAAAGAATCTTTTCAAGAGTATAGGGTGAACATATATACCAGGTAGGTACACTCCTTAGAACAGTCTACCACATAAGACAGGAAGGACAGTATTTGCACAGGGAGAGAACTCAAAGGGCAGGAATACATAAGAAAGAAGGACACAGGGAAAGTGTAAACACAGGGAGGAAGTGCGAAGAGAGCTATTAACATTGTGGAGATTGCAATCAATTTCTTAAAACAAAATGTGTACAAACTGTTGGGTGGAAAATGAATTTGCTTTATAAACTTTCACCCAAATAACAGTAAAAACAAACAAACAACAACAACAAAAAAAAAAACTTTAAAGACTTTTTTGCAACCTATTTCCCCAATATACATCACTTGATTTCGTAACTACTGCTTCCTTGGGCATTGATTGTTTATACAAGTAGAATAAGATCTTCAATTTTCTCTATCATGCTGTCATTTATGGGCCCAGTTGTGAGAATTTTTGTTCGCTTCACATTCAGCATGTAGCAGGATGTTAATGAGTTTTCCTGAAAATGTTTAACACTTGAAATTCTCTTGATGCTGATAGAAGCTATGCCACCCTCTTATTTTACTTTTTTTCTTTTTAATATCAACTAGTTAGTGTGCTTGACAGATTACATGCAGACTGATAAGATCTGTTATTGTTATCCTATTTTGAAACAGTTTTATGGTAAGGCATGACACAGGCAATACAATTATTTTTATACTATCAATTATGAAAATTTTCATCTTTATATTTGCTTATGCTCTGTCATACATATCAGTCCTATTCCTGGAATACAAGTTAATTTAAGAATTATGAAAGGCAATATAGAAACTTTTTACAAAGTTTTACAAAGATTACAAACTTGTGAAAATTCCTTCTATAAATATACTGTGTATTTTCCCAAATCAGAATATTTGTTAATGTATTTTATATATTTTTTAAAACATACTATACAAATTTGACACATTTTTAATGTTTTTCCACATAATATTACTGTCCTTATTTCTATTTTCCTCCCCAATACACTAGTATTTTATTACAGTATTTTTCTACAGAATTATTTGGCTTGGTTAACTTAAAATTTCTCATGTTTTCTACTATATCTAGTCAACAGATGCTTGTTTCTGAAAAGGCAAGGTAGTATTTGAAAGAGCTTGATCTTTGAAATCAGAAAAGCTGAAATAAAGCCTTTGATTCTGTCATGTACTATCTACATAACTAGGGCAAGTTAATTAATTTGCTGTACCTCTCTGTTTTATCATCTGACTCTAAGCTCCACTGCCTTGAGGATTTGTTCTTGATCTATGTACAGTGACCCCAATCAGTGTCCGTATATAGGTATCATTCATTTATTGCATGATAAACTTTTAGGGAAAAATACAATTTTGTTTATTTATTTTCACTTTAGAAGTATTTGAAAATTTGTTTTATATTTATTTATCAATTAGTTAAATATTTATAAAAATTTTCAGTTTCCAAAATTTGTCTATTCAATTCTTATAATATTTCTAAAAGTTCATTTTAATTCTATCACCTTTATAGATTTGCATCATCAATTTTGGAGCTTAAATATCATTAAGACCAGCTGTGTCTTATTTATTTATTTACCTAAAATGGAAGAATCCAATTTACAGTGTATTTTCTAGTCCAATAACAGCTAACTGTTAGCTTAAAGATATTCCATAAGTATTTGGTGGGAGTGATGACCAGATGATATTTTGTCATTTTCAAGAAATACATAATACTTGCATGTATTTAGAAACATAAAACACGTTCTAAATGTCTTTATAACTCTCTTGCATTTCTCTTCATTTTTAACATAAAAAATAATTTTACATCAGTTTCTTTAACTTATTATTCTTAAGAATAAACAAATGTTTAATAATGTATTTTAATCAATCTTTATCATAACATTGTAATACAAGAACTTATAAATGTAGTTTTTCAACATCCAAAATCAAATTTATCGCACTATATTGATAAATATCACATAACAACTACAACTGAAGTTTTCTTTCTCTAAAATCTAATTTCAGAATTTATTGATAACTCCATTTAAAAAATTATTAAATACAACTGAAATCATAGAATACAGTAATGAATACTGTTAGACATAGATATATAATGTAACCTTTCACTTCTCAGTTCAAGGTCAAATTTGATTTTATCAACTAAGTATATATTGTACAGGTAAATATATAAAATTGTAAGTTCTTACTAGTTTAAGTGCAGTTATGTGTGTTTTCCGCTTTTTCAGAGAATCAGGCCTATGAAAAAAGATTTAACTCTATACCAATAAAAGTGTTTCTTTGTAAATCAATCCATGAAAAATATCTCATAAACTGTATGTCATGACAGGTTAATGTGTTGTAGTTAAGAGTCAGATTACCTTGTGTCTGCAAATCTGGAAAATAATTAAGCAATATATGGAAACATTCTGTTGAGGAATTCAGAAAATTCAATTGAATCTATGGATTAGTAATGACATCTGTTCTGGTTACCTAGTGCTGCTCTGACAGGAACATACAACAAAAGGGATGGCCTTAACAAACAGGAGTTTATTATTCTCTTACAATGTGGAGAATTTAAGTCCAAGTTGAAAATGCCAGGCTGTAGGACACTTTGAAACCCCCTCAACCTTGGGGTCCAGCTCTGCCTCCTACTCCTGGCCCACTGGAGCTAGAGGCATTTCTTCACTCAGACAGTTGCTGGCTACTGAGGCTGAAAGCCCAAGGTTGACAAGTAAAAAAGGTACAGTCCCAATGTTACCAAACCACATGGCAGGCCATTAATTTAAGTCTATTGTATGTCCCAAAGTCAGCAGAGCATGGCAGGCTGCTGAACAAGGACACGGCTACATGCAGGGTCCAAGCGTGCCATAAGCTAGAGACCATTCTCACAGCTTCTCCTTATATACAGGAAGCAGACCACATCCCAAAGGCAGCTACTCAGCTGCTTCTGGTAGATTCCACCATGGAGTTGATTGCCAGTTTCATCATACGGAATAACTACCACTAGCTGACCAGCCACCCAACCAGGCCCAGCGAAATTGACACACAAACATAACTACCACAACATATTTACTACTAGTTTAAGTACAGGAAGCCTAAATTCTCATCCATCTGCTCTTTTGGATCTGTTTTCCAAGAACTGTTGAAATGATAGCTAACAGATTTAGAAAATATATTCAGCATGCAGTGACCCAGTATGTGATAATATTCATATGTCCCATTACAAAGTGTCTTTAAAGAAAATCAGGACATTATAATGTATATAAAATTAAAGTGGTGAGAAAAATATCTGAAGAAATGACACTTAAGTTATGTTTTTCATTATTTTGAGACACATTTTCCCTAAAATACAAACAGGAAATCCAAAAGTAATATGAAAGAGTTGTTTCTTATTTTTCTCAACTGTGTAGAATTGTTTACTTGCTTGCTTTTAGTTTATTGTTGTTGTTGTTATGTGCCGTCTAGTCATACACGACTCATAGCGACTCCTCCTTGGGTTTCTGAGGAGGTATCACTACGGAAGTAGATTGCCCAACCTTCCTTCTGAGGAGTGGAGCAGTCAAGTGCTTTAGGCACCGCCGTACCAGGGCTCCCTACTTTCTAAAGTGTATAATAAAATTTGTCATTCTACTTAAGTAAAGAGCTTGGGACAATTACTCAAGTAATATTCTATGGAAAATATAAAGTGGATGTTTTTAACTAAATGTCATGTGATTGCTGTTATGGGGCAAAACCAGTTTTACTATTAAGTCAGGCAGACTAACCCCCATTGGTTATCTGACAAAGACCATATGCTAATTCATCATGGTCAGTGTTTTATTCAATTAAATTTAATTAAGGAAGGGGATTCATAAACAATTGGAAGTAGCCTAGCATCCAAGAAACTGACTTGTATGTATATAAGATAAAATAAAAACAAACTAATTGTATCAACAATTCAAAGTTGTGAAGATATTGTTAAAAATTAAATCTATCATAGAGCTAGTCAGTTATCAATGGATATTTGGTGAATGAGTTAGCAGCATAACACAAATTCACATCTAGATATTTGGATTCTGAAAGCAGTTCTCTTTTCCCCCGTATGTACCAGTCAACTCTTTCACTGCTTTATGACACAACAGATTTGTTTGTTTGTTTGTTTGCTAAATATGTATTTTCTTGATTTTGTCTTCAGATGGCACTCTGCTATATGTAAACATTTAAGAAGCATATAAGGAATTATTCTTATTACTTCTGTTTGAAAAAAAAAAATTCAACATAAGAATCAGAAAACTCAGCCTTGGCTCTGCCATTTAAAATTATCTGTTACTTGTTATTTCTGGATTTAAGCTTAGCCCTTATGCCTGTCTCCACACCTTTGAAACAGAAGTACTTATAACAGTCACTTAGCAAAATTCTTATAAGAATCAGATATCATATGCAACAGATCTTGTTATAAAGCCAATTTATGATAATGGATTTTTGTTTTGTTTTGCTTTGTTTATAAGTTGTCCTTTCACACACTCTTGTCTTTCACCCATTCCTGTCTTACCACACCATTTCTGAACATTATAGTCTCAAACTAGCCTTCCTGTCCTTGCCCCAAATTGTTTCCAATGATAGTAACCCTGTTGCTGTCCTGTAACCCAATCTCCCAAACTCCATCAAAGAAAACAAAACTCACTGTCATCGCATTGATTCTGACTCATAGTCAGACACTCAGGATAGAGAAGAATGGCTCCATAGGTTTTCCAAGATTATAATTCTTTACAGAAGCAGACTGCCTCATCTTTATTCCATGGAGTGGCTGGTGGGCTCAAACTGCCAAGTTATTGTTTAGCAACCAAATGCTTTAACCACTACACCATCAGAGCTAAACAGCTACCGTTATTCCTTGCTCCTCTTGGCCATGTCTCATATGATTCTCTGTTGTAAAAACTTCTCCCTTTTCCCATGCTAATGTTCTGGAAATCTATAAACTGAATAAAAAGACTTCAGCCAGCAAAGCCTAGCAAACTCTACTCTACTTATCATATATAAGCCTTGCCCACAATTCCAGTTGTTGTTGCCTTGTCCCCATGCACAATCCTCTGAAAGTCCTGTGTTGTGGAATATTTTAGCTTCTTGTCTCAGACGTGCAAATACTAAATTCTATTTTTTTCTGGTCTTCGTGCATGAGTTTTACTTTCTCTTTCCATAGTTGGCAGATCATCCAGGACATTCACAGGCCCTCCTTTGAGCATAACCTAAAACAGGCCATTTATAAAATTATGGCTCAATAAATGTTATCTATTGATTGTATCATTTTCTGCATGTTGAAATAAGAAAATCAAGATCCAGAGTCATGGAGTAATCTATTACATTCATGTGTTTCCTCAAAATTTTTACATTACTCTGTTATATTTATCAGTTGACTTAATCATGATATTTCTGACATGGCAATAGCATTAACCCCAGTGCCATGTTTACTGCCTCTATTTTACTTCCTAGTTTCTTTGTAGTACCTGGGGTCTTCAAAGCTTGCACCCAGCCATACAAGACATGAACATTGGTCTCTATTCACCTGGAGAAACAAGCAAGAAGGAGAGTCAAGAAAAGGAGAAGGATATAGATTTATTGCCTCCATAACCATAAGACGTGTGACTTATTGCCTCCATAAACAATTGCTTCCTTTCCATGAGACCAGAAGAACAGGGTGGTGCCTGGCTACCACTACTGAACCTTTTGATCAAATATTCTATAGCAGAATCTTGATCAAAATGGGGGTGGGGGTAGGAGATGCATAACAGAATTTGAAATTCTCATGGACTCTAGACTTTGTGGAGCCATGTAGGCTGGATGAACACCTAAAACTATTACCTTGAGATACTCTTTGAAATTTAAATAAAAATGCCCTAAAGTATTCTTAAACCACACAATGGTTTAGCTTAATTAGTTAAGTATGCGTACCTTGAACATGTACTCTTCTCTTTCAAGATGTTATTTATAAGATTAAATTGACACCAGCAATTGAAAGATTAGATAAAAATTTAGGTGACAGTTAGGTTATATTCTAAGGAACTCTGGTGACCTAGTGGGTAAGATACTTTTCTGCTAACCACATCAGCTGTTTAAACCCACCAGCTGCTCCCTGGGAGGAAGAGAAGGCAATCTATTACCATAAAGATTTACACCCTTGGAAACCCAATGGGGTTCACTATGAGTCAGAATCAACTCAATGGCAGTGGGTTTGTTTTTTTGGATTAGTTTATATTAATGGTGGGGGCAATTCAGAAAAAGAGGGTGAGAAATTGTATAACTCAAAGAATATTGTTGTTGTGGTTATATGCCATCAAGTTGGACCCAACTCACAGCGACCCCTCCTTGGGCTTCTGACGCTGTATCACTACAGAAGTAGATTGCCCAACCTTCCTTCCGAAGAAGAGTGGCTGGGGGGTTTGAACCACCTTGAACAGCCTTCTTGTTAGCACTCAAGTGCCTTAGGCACTATGCTACCAGAGTGCCTTGAAGAATATAATCAATGTTATTGAATTGTACATGTAGAAACAGTTGAGTTCTCAACAACAACAAAATAATAATAAAAATAATTGTTTCCAGACTTTGTCTAATGACTATGAGGAGGCAAAAGCACTTCTAGATGAGAACCATTTCTCTAAAGCATCAAATTCTTTTCAAATAACTTGGTCCAAAAGCAACGCTCAGGAATAGAGACTCAAACCTATCCAACATCCAATTATGCAAGATTAAATATAGTGCCTAAGGCAGTTGACTGCTAACCAGAAGGCTGGCAGTTCAAACTCACCAGCCTCTCCTC
>NW_006921918.1:2654844-2660923 GCF_000298275.1 Orycteropus afer afer
ACATAACAACAACAAACAACAATGGGCACCCACTGTTGTTGTTGTTAAGAAGCCAATAAGTCTTTATGGAAGTAGATTGCTCCATCCTCCTGCCAAGGAGTGGCTGGTAGGTTTGAACTGCAACCTTCTGGTTAACCGTCAAACATCTTCGGCACTGTACTACCACGACTCTTTGTAGTCACACACCCACTATGCACTGACAAATTGCCCCTGAACCCCAAATTCCACCCCCCTCCCTGGCCCTATAGGAAAAGATGGGGAAGGGAAAGACCCTTCACCTGACAAAATTTGAGAATTGTGGAATTAGACCTTGAATTGGAATGTAGAATAGAGAACAAAATGAAATGTAGAGATGGATGGACAGAGAAATTTCTGGATTGGGTTGAGAAAAAAAATCTCAGAAATGGGACTACATTATATTTTCTGCCAAGAGCAGAATTGGGCACTGAGACTCAAGAATTAAATTAGGTCATAGAGATTAAAGAAAATACCTATATTTCCAGACACCTAAGTCTTACCAATTATCATGACTGTGAAAATGCATTTCTATACACAAATAATACTCTGTAAACTTGGTTATTTAGTGATATATCACCCAAAGTATCTGCCCTCCATGAATGTGGCTGACTGTGTTATAAACAGTGCTTTTTTGTTTATTGGATGTTTTTTGTTTTTTAATTTCAAGGCTAGAGGTGTTGGTGTTGTTTAATCGCAGACTAATCGTCATTTCCGATTGTTTCCAGTAGATGTTAATTTTGAGTTTAAAAATGAAGCAAAGAAATGCTTAATGAAATATATTCATATTCTAAACATCAGCTGTGAAAGGGGCTAATGTCATTTTATATGAGTATTACCAAATATGCATTCACATTCCTTACCCATTAAGGATTCTCAAATCTCCATGTAGATTGTTTTCTGAAGTAGATCAGTGGGTTTGAACAATGCTAGGGAGAGGCCTACTAGGTCTGAGGTATCTGTGAGGACTGACTGTTACCACAAGCGTAGTTTCAACATGAAATTGAATTAACTTGTCTTGTGGAAGAGGACTTTGAGATACTGAGTTCCAGAGAGAAAGGAGGAATGAGTGGGGGGGGGGAGGCGAGAGAAGGAAGATTGGGCAATCTACTTCCATAGTGATACTGCCTCGGAAACCCAAGGAGGGGTCGCTATGAGTCGGGTCCGACTTGATTGCAAACAACAACAGAATCAATTAAAAATCACCAGGCATGCAAAGAAGCAGGAAAATACAACTCATAATGAGGAGAAAAAATAAATCAATACTAATAAAGAGATATAAATAAAAATAATACATAAGTAATAGACAGACATTAAAACACTATAAATCGCTATGAGTCGGGGCCGACTCGATGGCACATAACAACAACAACAACAACAACAAATATATTCTGATTGTTTAAGAAAGCTGATGAAAATGGAACATGTTAAGGAGAGATGTGGAAAAATATATATATACCAGAAGATCACCAGTTCAAACCCACTAGCTGCTCTGCAGGAGAAAGATGAGGCAATCTACTTCCATAAAGATTTACAGACTTGGAAATTCAGTGAGGGTTGCTCAGAATCAGAATCAATTCAATTTTTTTTTTTTTTTTTTTGGTATATATCTATATATGTATATCGAGATATACTGAGATATCTATATCATTATCCATATCTATATCTATCCATAGCTATAGCTATAGAACCAAACTCACTGCCATGAAGTTGATTCCAACTCATAGCTTCTTTTGGTTTCTGAGGCAGTAAATTTTTACGGAAATAGATTGTCCAGTCTTCCTCCTGCTGGTGGATTTGGACTGCGACCCTTCTGGTTAGCAGTCAAATGTTTTTGGCACTATGGCAAAAGAGCTCTCTCTCTCTCTTTCTCCCCGCCCCCCTTTCTTCTCTATGGAATATGAAAGAGTCAGAGTGAGAAAGAAGCTAGAGGCCACAGACTCTAATCTCTCCAACCCTGGACTCTCATCCTCCTGGTTGCCCCTGACGAACTAACCTGGGGAGAGGTTTTAAAATTCTCACAGAAAGGTGATAAAATGAAAGGCCATGGCCTGACACTTATTGTGATCCGTGGTGACACACAGAAAGAAGAACCATGTGAACAGGGTGACCAACAACTGATCACCTTCTTGGAAGGGGTTTCACCACTGACTGATTATGAAAACATAGTCTCTACCGCCCCCTGCTGCTGAAAAACGGGCACAGCCATGCTGGCTTATCACCCTGACAGCTGGTGTTCCCTGCTGCACTGGTAAAGCCAGGTGCACAGAGACAGAAGAAGGACCCGTTGTGGCTCTCACCATGTGGTGAGTAATAGTCTTCTCACACGGACTCATTCAAGTCTGCAGCAAGATGATGGGCATGGTGTCTGCTGAGGAAGACACCACCTCTCATGCACTCACTGCCCTGTTGGAAGGCCACTCACTGTCACTACTGAGAAGCTGGAAGCCTTGGGACAAGTGGCACTGGTAAGAGCTGACCATGGTCCTGCATTCACTTCCCAGACAACTGCTCTGAGGATCTTCACACTCATTCACATATACAAGGTCAGCCAAGGGAGGAAGGCAGCTGATGACAGCACCTCCAAAGGCAGGAACCAAGGAGAAGGTCTTATTTCCTGAAGAGACTGGACCCATAGGGCATCATCCCCTTATAAAGCAGCACAGCTGGGAGAAGCTGGTGAGGAAGACTTCTAGGAGAATGACTGACTTGACAGTTCAGTGGCTTTTGACACCTCCAGTCAGCCTCCGACTCAGCTGGCCTTCTGCAGGTGTTCACATAACATCCAGCTTGGGGATATTCAGCCTTTCCCAGCAATTTTGGCCTCCTTGGGTGATCAAATCTCACTGTTCTTATCATGGCTGACATGGTTTAGATTTTACTGAGAAGCAGTGGGAAAACAAATGAGAAATAAACCAAGGAACCAGATGAATATATATTATATATATATTATATATTCCAGATATATATATATCTGGTGGTGTAGTGGATAAGGCCCATGACTGCTATCCAGAAGGTCAGTGGTTCAAACCCACCAGCTGCTCCATGAAAGGAAGATGGGGCGATCTACTTCCATAAAATTTATAGCATTGGAAACCCAATGGGGGTTGCTATGAGTCAGATTAGACCCGATGCAGTGAGTTTGGGATACACACAGACACAGACACAGACACAGACACACACACACACACACACACACACATACACTGAAATGAAAACACATTGGGTGAGATCAACACTTTAAAAAATAAAAAATGAAAAGATTACTGAACTTGAAGAACTAGCAATAGAAATAATGCAATACTAAACATGGAGGGAAAAGTATTGAATAATGAAAGAAAATAAAAAGAAAGAAAAAAAGTATAATGTGAGACAAATACAAGGAGCTCAATATACAAGTAATTGTAGTTCAACATGGATGGAGGAGGCAGAAAACTTATTTGAAGAAATAATGGTAGAAAAATATCCAAATTTGATGAAAACAATAATCCCACATATCAAAGAAATTCAATAAGCCCAGTGCACAAGAAAAAAGGAGAAACATCAACAATCATATCAAAGACACCAAGAAAAATCTTAAAAGCATGCACAGAAGAAATGGCATATAGACACAAAGTATAGCAATGGCAGCAGACTGTTGTATTAAAAATGCTATATCGCTATGAGTCAGGTCCGACTCAACGACACATAACAATAGCAACAACATACTAAAGACAATGGGGCAATATCTTTAAGGTCCTGAAAGAAACCCCTAGTAACAGCAAGAACAAAATTACCTCTTGTAACCAAACTCCTATGCAGGCTTTGCCTCAGAAATGTTACAGATTTGCTTCTGAGCTAACCCAATAAAGCAAATATCACAATAAAATGAGATGCACAAATATTTTGGTTTCCCAATGTATATAAAATTTATGCTTACTCTAAACTATAGTCTCTTAACTATGCAATAAAAGCAGTATGAAATATTATGAGATTTCCAAAATGCGACACAGAGGAAAATGATGGTGGTAGACTTGCTCAACACAAATTTGCTACAAACCTGCATTTTGTGAAGAAAAGCAATACTTACATAATAAAGTGAAGCACAGTAAAACAAAATATACTGTACTCAGGGAAAATATATGTCACAAACAAAGGTGAAATAAAAACTTTTTTAGAGATAAAAAAGCTGAAAGAATTTACCTTCATTATACCTAAATTATAATAAATATTTAAAAAATGTGTTTCATGTAGAAGGCTATAATACTAGATATGAATCTAATATAATTAGAAAAAGGATGAGAAGCTATCAGAAACAGTTAATATACTGATAAATATATAATACTATTTGCATATTAATTTAAATTATTTAAAGAAAAAAATATTAAAATGTAGATAGGATTTTATAACATATATAGATATTATATGTGTGTAAACTACAGCAGAAATGCTGGAAGAGGAAAATCGAAGTACTATTACAAGATCGTTTTACTACATGTGAAGTGAAATAATACTACTTGACCGAACTCATAGCAACCCCACCTTGGGTTTCTGAGGTGGCATCACTACAGAAATAGATTGCCCAACCTTCCTTCCAAGGAGTGGCTGGTGGCCTTGAACTGCCAGCCTTCTGGTTAGCAATCACATGCCTTATGCACCACACTATCAGAGCTCCTCCATAAAGATTTACTGCCTTAGAAATCGAATGGTGGTCACTATGAGTTGGAATCTACCTGATGGCAGTGAGTTTTTCTTTCTTTCTTTTTTTTTTTTTATAATATACAGATAATAAGGTGGCATAGTGCTTAAGGCATGTGACTGCTAACCAGAAGGCTGGCAGTTCAAACCCACCAGCCATTTCTCGGAAGGAAGGTTGGGCAATCTACTTCCAGAGGGATATGGCCTCGGAAACCCAAGGAGGGGTCACTATGTGTCTGTCCGACTTGATGACACATAACACCAATAACAAATGTGGTGCAATGCCTAAGGCATTTGGCTGCTAACCAGAAGGTTGGTGGCTCAAACCACCAGCTGGTTTGTGTAAGAACAGTGGGGAAATCTACTTCCATAAAGATATACTGCCTTGGAAATTCTATGGTAGGCTCTGTGAGTTGAAATCTACGTGATGGCAGTGGGTTTTTGGGTTTGGCATAGTACCTATGGCATTTGACTACTAACCAGAAGGCTGACAGCTCAAACACACCAGCCACTCCTGGGAAGGAAGCTACGAGTTCAATTGATTGGATGGCAGTGAGTTGTGTTTTTTTTTTTTTTTTTCATAACATTAACTATAAATAGTCTCAATGCCACAATAAAAAGACAGAGATCAAGTTAAAAATCCAAATGTCACAGAAAACTATGTTAAATATGAAGACAAATATTTTTAAATGTAACAGGATAGATGAAGAGGGATACACCATGCTAATACTAAATGAAATAGAACAACAATAACAACAACAAAACTGGAGAGGTGTTCTTAATATTAGAACAAGTAGAACCATAGCAAAGCATATCACTACGGATGCAGAGTATTATTTCTTAATAACAAATGTGTCAATTTATCCCATATGCACAGCAATTGTGAGTTTATGGACCTAGTAAGAAAATTCAAAAGTAAAGTTTTATGTGAAGAAAAAATTAATAGAACTGCAATGAGAAATCAATAAACTCACAACTATAGTCAAATATTTTAATAATACCACTACTTGAATAATTGATAGAAAAACTAGACAAAAAATAATTAAGATAGAGATTTACAAGATGGATTGACTCGGTGGCTGCAATGATGGGCTCAATAATAGCAAGGGTTGTGAGGCTGGCACAAGATCTGGCAGTATTTCCTTCTGTTGTACATAGGATCGCTATGAATTGGAGCCGACTTGATGGCACCTTACAACAACAACATCACTGCTTTGGATTAAATGATATCTATGGTACATCTCACACAACAAGAGCAGATTACATATTCTTTTCAATTATACAACCTATAGTTACCAAGGGAGCTCTGGTAGCATAGTGGCTAAGACACTTGCCTGCTAACCAGACGGCTGGCGGTTCAAACCCACCAGCCACTCCTCGGAAGGAA
>NW_006921918.1:2661543-2670762 GCF_000298275.1 Orycteropus afer afer
AGAATATTCTTAAAATTTAAGTAAATCAAAAACAGCAATATATATGAGGTTGATATAATATGTGAAAGTGGCTTTATTTCATGAATTTAAGATTGGTTTAATATTTAAAAATTCAATAATGTAAGTCATCTTCATAACTTAACGGAAAACAAAATGTAAATGATGTCCTGACAACACACTTCAACCAATCCCTCAACAGAGACCTGGAAAAAACAAGCGAAATAGATACAAATATGGATCCTGGCACTTTGAACATCAAATGACAGGATAAAGAATTAGATTGAGTGCTGACTGAAAAGGGAGATGGAGCAAGGGCTATGCCTTGGGAGAGAGAGGAAAGCAGGACCCAACAAACCATGGATGAGGAAAAAACAATTTTATGGAATCCACACTGCAATAGAGACACAGTATGGGCAGATTTGGAAGGAATCAAGGTAAGCACAATATGTGCTGGATCTGGGAGAAGAAAGTACAGAGAAACAAGACAAATTACCAGTGGCACAGTTGACTGTGGAGTGAGGGGGGAGCCAGAGAAGGAAAATGAAACAACACACCACTAGTGCAATTTCTTGTTTGTGTTCAGGGTCTACATGAGGGGGATTTATGGGGATAACAGTTTGAGATGCTAGACCCCAGGCAACACCTCACTTGATTGTGTTTGGGCAGAAGGTGGGTAATTGGCTACATGCACCCAGAAGGACACCAGACCCACGCCAATGAATCACAACTGGGAAAGTGCATTCTAACAAACATACCTTTGTGATGACTTGGGGTGAACTCTCTTTCTGTCTCCACTAACCTGGTGGCTAAGGACATATCCCTGGCTGTTCCTCACGTATCCATGTCCTCTGGCAATCCTCAGCAGTACAGCCGTCTGCCACAACATACCCCAAGCAGACTTTGCCAAGGTCTAGGGCTTTCCTGGCCTACATTTGTGTCGTTCACAGGCCTTTCTTTCGCTCAACACAAGAAACTCCCCCCTTAGCCTCCTTTCTCATAGGTGCTTACTTTTGCTAGGCTCCTCTCACCTCCATGACTAAATGCTCTATTGGATATCACCACATCTATCTACTACCAGGGTTGCTGGTTGACCATATCTACAAAACCCCCCTTGTCCTTTTTGTTTGTTTGTTTCTTCCCTCCATTTCCTTTTCCTCTCTTCTTTCCTTTTCTTCTTTTCAGTTTTTCTTCATTTCTCCTCATTCTTCTTTTCTTTATTTTTTTAACATTGTTTCTATCATCTATGCCCATTTTCTTTTTAATTTTTTATTCTTTTTTTTTAATCCCTGTCCCATACAATGGGAGAAGGACATTAACTTTCCACTAGTAAGTCATGTTTATGTCACCTATTACCTCACCCAGCAGGCAAGCACCACTACATGCTCCTATTCCACTATGCACCCCACCCACAGCTCCTCTGCATGACAAAGAGAACGTATGCCCACATTCCAACAAGTTATGACACCTACTTGGATACTTGTGGGGAAAGCCCAAATGCTGCCAATATAACAATCAAAGAAGGACTCTTTCCTCTCTCATCCAGATATATAAACACAAAGATAAACAAAAAGAGCATGGTGAAATAAATGAACACATAACCACAAATAAAAACAATAACTTCAAAATGTCTCACAAATAGACAACTTCAATTCACACAAAGAAACAGGACAAGAGAGCACAAACAAATGATTAAAAAAAAAAAAAGTAACTAACTAGGAAACCTCCCAAAGGAAGAACAGATAATACAATTACCTGACAAGGAATTAAAAAGATATATGTATATAGGACCTTCCAAGAACTCAAGGAAACCATAAGCAAAACTGAAAAAAAAACAGAAAATAATGTACAAGAATTCAGGAAAATAGCCCAAGAGCAAAATGACAAATAGACCATTAGAAATCATAAAAAACAAAAGAAAACAGCAATTGGATATCTAGAAGATGAACACTAAATTATGGAAATAAATAGCAAATTGGAAGGACAAAAGCATGGAATCAAATTTACTGAAAATGGATTAGTCTCCCAGAAGACAAATCCCTTGTCACCCATAGTAAGGCAAAAAATCAGGAAAAAAAAATAAAATAAAAGAAGAAGAGAGAAAACCTAAGAGTTACACAGAATAATATCCGGAGAAATAACCTACATGAGATTGGAATTCCAGAACAGAAGGTCTCCCACGCCTCCAGGAAAAAAAAAAAATCTCAGAGAAAATTATCAAAGACTTGCTAGCATAACCTTCTCCAATATCATGAAAGGCAAAAAAAATCCATCCAAGAAGCTCAATGAATCCCATATAGGATAGATTCTAAAAGAAAATCACCAAGACATATCATAATCAAATTTCCCAAAACCAAAGACAAAGACAAAGAAAAAAGAGACCAACTTGGGAAAAATGAATAACTACAAAGGGCACCCAGTAAGACTAAGGTCTAATTTCTCAGCAGAAACCATGTTGACAAGAAAGCAATAGATGATGTAAATAAAACCTTGAAAGAAAAACAATTGCTAACCAAGAAATATATATCCGGCAAAAGTGTTCCTCAAATATGAGGGTGAAATGAGGACATTTCCAGCTAAAGAGAAATTAAGAGAACATGTAAAAATGAAACCAACCTTACAAGAAATACTAAAGAGAATCCTTTGAATAGAAATTCAACAATAGAAAATAACCAAAAATTAAAACACATGACAACATCACCCAGAAACCAAGCCAGGAATAGAATTCCTCAAAGTCAAATAAGCATAAAAGACTGAAAATAGAGAACCAGATGTGTCAATCTGTAAATGACAACTACAAAGCAAAAAGAAGGAATACATGGTTTAACTGCAGAGCTGCCAAATAGAGAGGAAGTCAGTACAATATCAATACAGATCATAACATTGCAAACTTAGGAAGATAAAAATTAACTACACTGTAATCACAAAGAAAACTAATAAGCCATATAACAAAAGTAAGAGAGAAGAAAATTACAAGGACTTAGTAAACATAAAATGAATAACAATGAAGAAAATGAAAAGAACCTGGTAACAAAATGAACAAAGCACAGAAAAATATTCAGAACAAAGAAACAATCAACACTGCAATAAAAAACACAAAGAATTGTTAGGCTGAAGTAAACCCAAGCCCCCAATATGTCAGTTGGCAGGTTCCTCCAGGTGTCAGGCCCTGATGAGACAGCCTGATAAAACAACTGAAGTGACAGAACCCACCCAGGCTGGAAAGTCCCATGCAATGACAAACTTCCTCCTGTGAAGCCCCCTCATACTTATTAAGTGCAGACCCATGCTAACAGCTAATTGGACCCTGTCATTTCCTTAGTGTCTCCAATTAGGTCCTCTCTGTGTCTATAAGAATCTATTCCCCCTGCCCGGGGGTGTGACTTCTCTGGCCTTGATGCTAGGGCACGAGAACCTCGCCCAGGAGTGCTAATAAACTGCTTCTCTGAAACAACTCCATGTCCTGGTTTCTCGGCAGCTCTGCATTATAAGAATGATAGAATGATAGCAGTAAATGGTTAAAAGAGTTGGCTCCTCACCAAATGTTGGTAGATTGACCCCACCAGCTGCTCTATGGAAGAAAGATGAGAAAGTTTACTTCCATAAAGATGTATAGCCTTGGAGATCCAATGCAGGTTGCTATGAGTTGAAATCAATTTGATGGTGATGAGTTTGGTTTTGGTATCATTAACTGTACTGAATGTGAATGGATTAAATGCACAAGTTAAGGGAAAGAGAATGGCAGAATGAGTAAGAGAGTAACACCCATCAACATGCTGCCTACAAGAGACTCACCTTGGACACAAAGGAAAATTAATTAAAAATCAACAGATGGAAAAAAAGATATATATAAAACTATTGGCAATCAAAAAAGGCAAGAGTGGCAATAGTAATTTCTGATAAAATAGACTTCCAAGTTAAAAGCAGAATAAGAGACAAGAAAAGATATTATATTATGAAGAAAGGATCAATCTAGCAAGAAGGCATGTTGTTGTTATTGTTGTTGTTGTTATATGCCATCACATCAGACCCAACTCATAGCGACTCCTCCTTGGGTTTCCAAGGCAGTATCACTATGGAAGTAGATTGCCCCATCTTCCTTCCCAGGAGTGGCTGGTGGGTTTGAACCACCAGCCTTCTGGTTAGCAGTCAAGTGCCTTAGGCACTACACTACCAAAGCTAGCCGTAATAAATATCTATGCACCAAATGAAAGAGGTCCAAAATACATAAAGCAAACATTAACTGAAATGAAAGGAGAAAAGGAAAATTCTATAATAGTAGTACTAGACTTTAACAAACCACTTTTGATGAAGGACTGAAAACTAGAAAGAAGCTTAACAGAGATGTGGAAGATCTCAACAACACAATCAACCAATTTGACTTCATAGACATACACAGAAAATTCCAGCCAATGAAAATGCAAAATATTTTCTTTTCCAGTGCACATAGATCATTCTCCAGAATAAACTATATGTTAGGACACAAAACAAGCCTCAATAAATTTAAAAACATTGATATACTACAAAGACTCTTCTAGGACCACAACACTATAAAGTTAGAAATCAATAATAGGAAAATCAGGGGAAAGCAATGGAAACTGAATAACACTCTGCTGAAAAAATAGCTGTGTAACAGAAGGAATAAAATGAGAAATAAAAATTCTTACAAGCCAATGACAATGAAAACAAAACAAACTCAAACTTTTGGGACACAGAGAAATACTCAGAGTTCATTCTATAGCAATTAATGCCAACATCAAAGAAGAAGAAAACAAAATAAATACCTTAACCCAACTACTCCAAGAATTAGGAAAAGATCAGTAAAAGAAGCCTATAATCTCCAGAAGAAAAGAAATAATAAAGAGCAGTGCAGAAATAAGTGAGATAGAAAACAGAAAAACAACAGAATCAACAAACCTAGAAGTTGTTTCTTTGAAACAATGAACAAAATTGACAAACCACAGGCAAATTTAACAAAGGAAATGGAAGAAAAGATACAAATGAAACAAATAAGAAATAAAACATGAGTGTCACAACAGAACCAACTAAAATAAATAGGATAATAACAACATACTATTGAGAAATGTAGGGGTACTGGTGGCATAGTGCCTAAGGCATTTGACTGATACACAGAAGGCTGTCTGTTCAAACCCATCAGCAACTCCTCTGACGTAAGACTGGACAATCTACTTCCGTAGCGATACTGCCTCGGAAACCCAAAGAGGGTTTGCTAAGAGTCAGAACCAACTCGATGGCAGTGAGTATGGTTTGGTTTGGTTTTATGAAGAATTGTGTTCCGGCAAATTTGAAAACCTAGAAGAAATGGACAAATTTCTAGAAACACACCACCTACTTAATAAACTAACACAGATGAAGGTAGAAAATTCAAAAAAGTCCTTAACAAAGGAAGAAATTAAGCAAGTCATTAAAAAAATAAATAAAAGTCCAGGCCCATATGCATATTTGTGCCAATTCCAAAGTAAGGTGTTTCAGTTACCTTGTGCCACTCTAACAGAAATACCAGAATTGTATGGCTTTAACAAACTTAGATTTAATCTCTTAAGTATCAGAGGCTAGAAATCCAAGTTTAAAGTGCCAGCTCTAGGGGCTGGGTGAAGATTCCTTGACCTTGGCCTTCAGCTCTGTACCTTGGTCCCAGCCCAATGAAGCTGAAGGATTCTCTTAACTCAGACAGCTGTTGGCTTCTGAGGCTGACATACCTAAGGATGACAAGTAAAATGGCACAGTCCCACAATTATCAAGCAACATGGCAGGTCACTAATTCAAGTCTATTAACAGTCCCAAGATCTGCAGATATGGCAGGCCATTGAGATGAAGACTCGGGCAAATGCAGGATCCAGATGTGCTGGAATCTTGAAACCATTCCCAACACTTCTGGATACTTCTGAATGCTGGAAGCAGATCACATCCCTAAATCAACTAATGAGTTGCTCACAGTAAATTCCACCATGGAGTTGATTACCAGTCTCATCATGGGGAAAAACTACATTCAGCTGCACAGCCACTCAGAATCAGGACCAGCCAAGTTTACACACATCTCACACAAGTGAGTCAACAGAATGTGGAAATAGTAAATAATATCATTAATATCACATATAAGTAAAATCTTGCTGAGGATAATTAAAAAAATGGTTGTAGCAGTATACCTACAGGCAACTTCCAGAAAATCAGGCTGGATTTAAAAGAGATTTTGTATGGAGCATATCATTTCTGATGTCAACTGTATCTTGGCTTAAACCAAAGAATACCAGAAAGATATTTACCTGGGTTTCACTGACTATGAAAAAGCACTTATGTGTGGATCATAACAAATTGTAGATAACATTGCTAAGAATGGGAATTCCAGAAAACTTAACTGTGCCCATGAGGAATCTGTACATAGAGCAGAAGGCTGTCATTCAAGCAGAACAAGGAAATACTGTGTGGTTTAAAATCAGGAAGGGTGTGCATCAGGGTGGTATCATTTTACCATAGTTATTCAATCTGCATGCTGAGCAAATAATCCAAGAAAGTGGACTGTATGACGAAAAAGCAGTATCAAGACTGGAGGAAGAATCATTAATACCCTGCAATATGCAGATGACAACACCTGCTTACTGAAAGCTGAGATGACTCGAAACACTTACTGATGAAGATCAAAGACTGCAGTCTTCAGGATGGATTACACCTCAACATAAAATAAATAAAAATCCTCACAACTGAACCAATAAGCAACATCACAATAAATGGAGAAAAGATTGAAGTTGTCAGAGATCTCGTTTTAATTGGATCCACAATCAACACCCATGGAAGCAGCAGTTAAGAAATCAGATGTATAAAATATATGTCATTAAAATAATATTTAACTGGGGCAAATCTTCTTCAAGGGACCGGTTTAAAGTATTAAAGAGCTAAGATGCCACTTTGAAGACTAAGATGTGTCTAACGCAAACCATGTTATTTTCAATCACCTCATATGCACATGAAAGCAGGGCAATTAATAAGGAAGACTGAGGAAAAGTTGATGTCTTTAAATTGTGTTGTTGGTGAAGAATACTGAAAATACCATGGATTGCCAGAATGAACAAAACTGTCCTGGAAGAAGTACCAGCGGAATACTCCTTAGAAGCAAGAATGGCCAGACTTCATCTCAGCTACTTTGGTCATGTCAGAATGGACCTGTCCCTGGAGAAGGATATGTTTAGTAAAGCAGAGGGTCAGCCAAAAAGTGGAATCCACAATGAGATGGATTGATACAGTGGCTGCAAAGATGGGCTCAAGTATGTCAAAGATTGTGAGGTGGCACAGGACTAGGCAGTTTTTATTTCTGTTGTGTTCATTGGGTCACAATTAGTCAGAATCATCTTGATGGTACTTAAAAACAGCACCACTCCACACAAGAGTGCCATGTACTTTATTTGTTTTATTACCAGGTATCCAGTGCCCTCATTGGGACACAAGCATCTTAGTGGCATAGCCTCACTCAATCTTTTGGTAGGAACATTGCAAGACTATGGTGAGGAGGAACATATTAAGTAATTCCCTATACCACAAACCATAATTAACATATTCATTTGTTTCACTTTGGAAGACTTTCTTGATATGTCTTAAATTTACTTTATGAATTATTATGGGTGATGCTTTTATTAGGAGCTCTGGTAGCATAGTGCCTAAGGCATTTGACTACTAACCAGAAGGCTGGAGGTTCAAACCCACCAGCCAGTCCTCGGAAGGAAGGTTGGGCACTCTACCTCCCTAGTGATACCACCTCGGAAATCCAAGGAGGGGTCGCTATGAGTTGGGTTTGATATTTAACATATATTTTGTATAGAAGTTACTCTATATAAAGCATTCTTAAAGTCCAAGGATCCAGGTGAGGAGAAAGAACCCAGGCACACCCAAAGCAACAAGGCGGGAGAAAGGGAGAAAGGGGATTAAAAGCCAGGCACCTGGACAGAGGAGCAGTCAGCCACAGGGATCCAGGTGAGGAGAGGGAGCCCAGGCATGCCCAAAGCAGCAGGGTGGGAGAGCGGGAGAAGGGGGATTAAAAGGCCCAAGAACCTGGACAGAGGAGCAGTCAGCCACAGGGATCCAAGTAAAGGTGGTACGAGAGGTTTCCAACAGGGAGACAAACTTGTCTGTCGGTTTATCCTACCGTGGTGACGTGTTGATGTGAGTTTTGAGGCTGAGCCACTGCTGTTTCAAACCCTGCGAGATGCACATAGTGCACAGGTATCAGGCCAGCTTACAGACTGAGACAGACTAGGAAGAAGGAATAGACCATCCACTTCTCAAAGAATTGGCCAGGGAAAACCTTATGAATAGCAAAGAAACAATGTCTGATACATTACCATGCAACTTTATGAATAGTCTGGTTAGGTTAGAAGGCTCTCAAAATAGCACTGGGAAAGAGATGCATCATCAGAGTAAACCCAGCCTTTACTCATATGGATAAGGTAAAGCTTTCGATACCTCCATTTGCTGATGTGGCACCACTCAAATTGAGGAGAAACAGCTGCAGACATCCATTATTCATCAAAGCATGGAATGTATGAAGTATGAATCTAGGAAAATTATAGTTGTCAAGAATGAAATGGAATGCAAAAAGATTGATATCCTCAGCATTAGTGAGCTGAAATGGACTGCTTTTGGCCATTTTGAATCAAACAAACATATAATCTATTATGCTGGGAGTGACAGTTTGAAGAGGAATGGTGTGGCTTTCATCATTACAATGGATGTTTCAAGATTTGTCCTGAAGTACAATGCTGTCAGTGATAGGATAATATCCATACACGTACAAGGAAGAAACATTAATACAACTATTATTCAAATTTATGCCCCAACCACCAAAGCCAAAGATGAGGAAATTGAAGATTTTTATCAACTTCTGCAGTCTGAAATTGACCAAACATGCTGTCAGGAATTGTTAATTATCACTGGTGGCTGGAATGGAAAAGTTGGAAAAAAAGAAAAATCACCAGTAGTTGGGAAATTTGGCCTTGGTGACAGAAATAATGCTGGAACTCACATGGTAGAATTTTGCAAGAACAAAAACTTGTTCATTGCAAACATCTTTTTTCAACAACACAACGGCAGCTCTATATGTGGACTTCACCAGATGGAACACACAGGAATCAGATTGACTACATCTGTGGCAAGAGGCAGTGGAAAAGCTCAATCTCTTCAGCCAAAACCAGGCCAGGAGCTGATTGTGGAACA
>NW_006921918.1:2672797-2677074 GCF_000298275.1 Orycteropus afer afer
GGCTAGACGTCATCTCACCTACTTTGGTCATGTTGTCAGAAGGGACCATTCCCTGGAGAAGGATGTCATGCTTGGTAGGGTGGAGGGTCGATGAAAGATGGGGAGGCCTTCAACGAGAAGGATTGACACGGTGGCTGCGATGATGGTCTCTAGCATAGCAGGGATCGTGAAGCTGGCATGGGATCAGGTATTGTTTCGTTCTGTTGTGCATGGGCTCACTATGAGTCAGAAACAACTCGATGGCACCTAACAACAACAACAAAGACCCTTATAAGTATTTTAGGTAAATGTATTACAGGTCTAAGTGCTTTGAAAGGATTTATAAGTATTTGATTCTTATGCTTACACCAATGCTAAGAAACAGTAGCATAACTAAGGGAGTTCAGGGGTATGGATTGCACTGGGTAACACTGTCATTACGGTATCTATAAAATTTATGTTCAGTCTTTCAGTAGCAATTTACTAGTGATGCTTTTCCTGTTAGGTGCCATTGAGTCTGTTCCAACACAAAGTGACCCTATGTAGAACAAAAGAAATCACTGCCTGGTCTTATGCCGTCCTCATAATGATTGCTTGGTTTGAGCCCATTGTTGCAGCCACTGTGTCAGTCTACCTCATTACAGGTCTTCCTCCTTTTCACTGGCCATCTATTTCACAGAGCATGATGTCCTTCTCTAGCGGCTGGTCCCTCCTGATAAAATGCCCAAAATACATGAGTCAAAGCCTCACCATCCTCATGTCTAAGGAACGTTCTGGTTGTACTTCTTTCAAGCCAGAATTTTTTGTTCTTCTGATTGTCCATAATATACTTAATATTCTTCATCACCACCCTAATTTAAAGGTATCAATTCTTTTTTGATTTTCATTTTTCACCATCCAGCTTTTGTATCTATATGAAGGTATTGAAAACACCATGGCTTAGATCAGGCACACATTGGTTGTGGTAGTTAAGGATATATATCAACTTGGCTGGGTCTGTTTTTGAGTGGCTGGGCATCTGTATGTAGTTATTCCCCATGATGAGACCAGTAATCACCTCCATGGTGGAATCTACTGCAGCAGCTGAGTAGCTGCCTTAGGGATGTGGTCTGTTTCCAGTGTATAAGAAGACACTTTGAGAAAGGTCTCTGAGTTTTTGGCATGCTTGGACCTTGCATGGGAGCTCTGGTAGCCTAGTGCCTAAGGCACTTGACTGCTAACCAGAAGGCTTGTGGTTCAAACCCACCAGCCACTCCTTGGAAGGAAAATTGGGCAATCTACTTGTGTAGATATACTGCTTCAGAATCGCAAAGAGGGGTCACTATGAGTCGAATTGACTCCATGGCAGTGAATTTGGTTTTGGTTTTGGACCTTGCATGTAGCTGAGTCTTCATTCAGCAGCCTGCCATGTTTCGTGCCAATATTGGAACTGTGTCGGGATTTGAATTAATGGCATGCCACATTGTTTAGTAATCTTGGGACTGTGTCATTTCATTTGTCGACTTTTGGTTTGTCAGCACTAGCAGCCGCAGTTGTCTGAGTTAAGAGAAACTTCCAGCTTCAGTGTTCTGGGAACAAGAGGCAGAGCTGAAGCCCAAAGTTGAAGAGCCTTCACCCAGCTCCTAGAGCTGGCACTTTTGAACTCGGACTTCTAGCCTCTAAAATTGTAAAATAATTTGTTAAAACCACTTATTTGTGTTATTTTCTGTTAGAGCGGCAATAGAAGGTGAAAACATTAGGCTTCAAAGTGACATCTTTGCTTTTTAGCACTTCTACAAGGTGTTTTGCAGCAGATTTTCCATATGCAAGATGTCATTTTATTCCTTGACTGCTGCTTCCATGGGCATTGATTTTATATTCAAGCAAAATGAAATCCTTGACATATTCAATATTTCTCTGCTTATCATGATGTCGATTTTTGGTCCTGTTGTGATGATTTTATTTTCTTTACATGATGAAGGCTATAGTTTTTTGTCTTCATCAGTAAGTGCTTTACGTCCTCTTCACTTTCAGCAAGCAAGGTAGTGTCATCCGCATATCGCAGGTAGTGAGTCTTCCTCCAATCCTGATGCTGCATTCTTCTTCATATGTTGTTGTTGTTGTTATGTGCCTTTGAGTCGCCCCTGACTCATAGTGACTCCTCCTTGGGTTTCCGAGGCAGTATCACTACGGAAGTAGAATTGCCCAACCTTCCTTCCGAGGAGTGGGTGGTGAGTTTGAACCACCAGCCTTCTGGTTAGCAGTCAAGTGCTTTAGCCACTATGCTACCAGAGCTCCTCATATAGTCCTGCTTTTTTAATCAGTTGCTCAACGTATAGATTGAAATGTTCTAGAATTCCCATTCTTCACAAAATTATTCATAATTTATTATTCTTTGTAGATGTAATTAATTAAGATTCATTCATACCAGATTAGGGTGAGGCCCAAATCCAATGAATGGTGTCTCTAATAAGTAGTCCATTTGAATATACAAAGACATACAGGGACACATATATAGAGAAAAAGACCATGTTAAGTCATAGGCAGGCATTTGTAATGAGATGGATAAACCAAGGAATGTCAAGAATTACTGGCTTTGGTGGAGTAGTGGGTAAGGAATTTAGCTGCTAACCAGAAGGTAGGTGCTTTAAGCCCACCAATTGCTCTGTGGAAGGAAGATGAGACACTCTACTTCTGTAAAGACTTTCAGCCTTGGAAACACAATGGGGGTTGCTATGAGTCAAATCAACTTGATGACAGTAGGTTTTATCAGAAGCTGGAAGAGGCAAGGAAAAATTCTTTTCTAGAGTCTTTGAAGTGAGCATGACTCCACCAACATCTTGATTTCAGACTTCTAGCTTCTAGAACAGTGAGAGGATACATTAATGTTTCAAGGATGTAGTTTGTGATTTTAAATCATAAGAGCCCTGGTAGCTTGTTAAGCAGCTCACCAGCTAACTGAAATATTAACAGTATGAACCCAGCTCCTCCAGGGAAGAAAGATGAGGCAGTCTTTTCCCATAAAGGTCAAAGCCCTAGAAACCCTATGGTGCAGTTCTACTCTCTCGAAGGATTCCTATTGATCACTGTAAGGAACATTGATGATGCATTGCCTTAAGACATATGACTGTAGTCTTGGTTACCTAGTGTTGCTCTGACAAGAATATACCACAAATGGGATGGCTTGAAGAAACAGGAGTTTATTCTCTTAGTGTGGAGGCTTTCAGTCCAAGTTTAAAGTGACAGGCTCTAGGGTCTGGGTGAAAGACCTACAACCTTGGGCTTCAGCTCTGCCTCCTGCTCCCAGCCCACTGAAGCTGGAAGCTTTTCTTCACTCATCTCCTGGCTGCTGAGGCTGACAAGCCCAAGGTTGACAAGTGAAAAGGCACAGTCTCAATGTTACCAAATCACATGGCAGGCCATTCATTCAAGTCCATTGAAAGTCCCAAGGTTGGCAGAGCATGGCAAGCTGCTGAACAACAGCACAGCTACATTCACGGTTCAAGCATGCCATAAGCTAGAGATCATTCCCCAAGACTTCTCCTTATATACAGGAAGCAGAGCTCATCCCTAAGGCAGCTACTCAGCTGCTCGCAGTAGATTCCACTATGAAGTTGATTACCAGCTCATCATGGGGTATAACTACATCCAGCTACCCAGCCACTCAACCTGGCCCTCACAAGTTGGCACACAAAATTAACTACCACAACTGTTAATAGAAGGTTGGCATTTCAAACCCACCAGCTGCACTACAGAAGGAAAATGGGGCAATCTACTTCTGTAAAGATTTACTGCATCAGAAACCCAATGGGGATTGCTATGAGTAGGAATCAAGTCAATGGCAAGGAGTTTGTTTTTTGGTTTTTATAGTTTGCTATAAGTTGTAATTGATAACAACAGGTAGTTTGTGTTAATTTGTTATGGCAACCTTTGGAAAATGATGCAGTAGCTAAATATACTTGTAATTTGCTTAAATTGAGTCCTGGTGGTTCAGTGGTTAAAATGCTCAGCTGCTAACCTAAAGGTCAGCAGTTTGAATCTACCAGCCAATCTATGGGAGAAAGATATGGCACTTTGCTTCTATAAAGAATACAGCCTTGGAAAACCTATGGGGCAGTTCTACTCTGCCTTGGAAACCTTAAGAGGCAGTTCTACTCTGTCCTATACGGTCCCTATCAGTCAAAATTGACTCAATGGCAATAAGCTTTTAATTTGCTTAAAATAGTATTTGGTAGGAGCTCTGGTAGCATAGTGCCTAAGGCACTTGACTGCTAACCAGAAGGCTGGCAGTTCAAACCCACCAGCCACTCCTTGGAAGG
>NW_006921918.1:2677479-2682910 GCF_000298275.1 Orycteropus afer afer
TGGTGGGTTTGAACTGCCAGCCTTCTGGTTAGCAGTTAAGTGCCTTAGGCACTATGCTACCAGAGCTCCATCAATAGCCCAAAGCTGATTCTTATGAGGTGGAGGTCAGACATGCCTCTGCCCTCCAACCTTTTTCCAATTCTGATACCAACTCTTCCTCCCATAGCACTCTACTTCTGTGTTTGGTTCAATAATCCAAATGGCCACACAGAACTCCCACACCATGCTCATGATTATAAGGTTAATTAGGGAAGTAACTGGTTACAATTCAGGATCGGGAATGAATGCTCAGTATATGGTTCAATTATCAGGACTGCCTCCCCTAAATTATATCAAAGGCAGGTCTCTCTCTGACCCCTGGCTCTTCATCCTATTCTCTGATTGCTTGGGCAATTATTACAAAGCTCTTTTAGATCTGCCGATAAATGCCTAGCTCCATGGATAAATACTCAGAGGCACCCTTCTTAGCCAGAAGCCACCAGCCTGGATGCACTCAGCTTTCTCGATCAGTGGGCCAGGAAGCCCACTGCTCTATCTCATGCCAGTCTCTTGGTTCTGGTTCTGCTCTTCCTGTTGCTGCCATTTTTCTGCAACTACTTCTTGCTGTCTCTGGTGTCACAGCTCTGCCTTTTGGATCGATGAAGGTCAGTTCAGGGATCTTGGGTGTAAAGGGGTCCACTCTTAACTTTGCTTTGGTGATGGTAGTGAGATTTCCCCCTTTTCACCTCTGAGACAGCTCATTTTAAGACTAGCTGGTTGGCAAAACTGACTAATCTCCACAGTAGGGTTCCATACACATTATTTATATTATTAGAAAGGTATCCGATTCCCTTAGTGGGCCACAATAACCTCATATTTGCATAATCCCACCCAGTCATCTGGTGGGAGTCACAAAGACTATGACAAAAAGGGACTTATTAAGTAATTCACGGTACCACACATGGTGATGTCTCATTGCAAGAGGATGGGATGGGCCAAGCTTTCAAATGCATCGTAGTAAAGAAAAATTAGCTACTGGTGGATATTTGTTATTCATACTATATTTCCAAAGATCCAATTTTCCATATAAAATCATGACACTAAAATTTGGAAAAACTTTACTTGGCCATAAGTAAAGTAAAGTAAAGTGGTCTTCTTTCAGATTATACTCACAGTTAATTTCAATATATATATTATAGTATTTATCATTAATCCAACATGTTCCTCACTGAAATAATTCACACATATAAATAAATACATCGATAAATTTTCTTCCAAAAAATATTTAAATGTACTAGAATCTACATATTCTGTAAGTGCTGTCAGTAACTGCCATTGAGTAAATTCCAACTAAAAATGAACCTTCAGGTTTCTAAAGCTGTAAATCTTTATGAAAGCAGACAACCTCATCTTTCTTCCATGGAACAGCTGGTGATTTCAAATAACTGACCTTCTGGTTAGCAGCCAAGTGTCTATATCACTACACCACCAGAGCTTCTTCTGTAAGTGCTGTTGTTGTCAGGTGCCCTCAAGTCAGCTCTGACTCACAGTGACCCATGGACAACAGAAGGGAACACTGCCTGGTTCTATGTCAGCCTCACAATCTTTACTATACCTGAGACCATCCTTGCAGCCACTGTATCAGTCCACCTCATTGAGGGCCTTCCACTATTTCCCTGACCTTCCACCTTACCAAGCATGATATCCTTCTCCAGGGAATGGTCCCTTCCAACAAATGACCAAAGTAAGTGAGATGAAGTCTGGTCATTCTCACTTCCAAGGAGCATTCTGGCTCCATTTCTTCCAGGACGGATCTGGTCCTTCTTCTGGCAGTACATGGAACTTTCAATATTCTTCACCAACACCACAACTCAAAAGTATTAACTCTTCTTCAGTCTTCCTTGTTCATTGTCCAGCTCTCATGTGCATATGAGGTGATTGAAAATACCATGGCTTGGATTAGATGCACTTTACTCTGCAAGGAGATGTCTTTGCTCTTAAACATTTTGAAGAAGTCTTTTAGAGAAGATTTGTCCAGTGGAATAAGTCATCTGATGTCTTGACTGCTGCTTCCATTGGTGTTGATTGTGGAAACAAGTAATGTGAAACCTCTGGCAATTTCAGCCTCTTCTCCATTGATCATGATGCTGCTTATTTGTCCAGTTGTGAGGATTTTTGTTTTCTTTATGTTGAGATGTAATCCATACTGCAGACTGAAGTCTTTAATCTTCATCAGCAAGTGCTCCAAGTCATCCTCACTATCAGCAAGCAAAGTTGTGTTGTCTGCAACCCGCAGCATATCCCAGGTTGCTAATAACTCTTCCTCCAATCCTGATGCCACATTCTTCTTCAGAGAGTCTAGCTTCTCAGATTATTTGCTCAGCATACAGATTGAATAAGTATGGTGAAAGGATACAAACCTGACACACTCCCTTCCTGATTTGAAGCCATGTGGTATTCCCTTGTTCTGTTTGAATGACAGTCTAGTGGTCTATGTACGAATTTCTGATAAACACAATTAAGTGGTTTGGAATTCCATTCTTCTCAATGTTATCCATAATTTGTTATGATCCACACAATTGAATGCTTTTGCATAATCAATAAAACACAAGTAAACATCTTTCAAATATTCTTTCCTTTCAGCCAAGATCTATCCAAGATCAGCAGTAATATCCCTTGTGTCATGTCCTCTTCTGAGTCCAGCTTGCATTTCGGGAAGTTCTCTATCAATACACTGCTGCAACTCTTTTTTAATTATCTTCAGCAAGATTTTAATTGCATTAAATATTAGTGATATTGTCCAATAATTCCCATATTCTGTGGGATCACCTTTCTTTGGAATGGATACAAATATGGATCTTTTCCAGTCAGTTGGCCAGGTAGCTGTCTTTCAAATTCCTGCCATAGCCAAGTGAGTGCCTACAGTGTGTCTTCCATTTGTTGAAATATCTCAATGGACATTCTATCAAATCCTGGAGCCTTGATTTTCACCACTTCCTTCAGTGCAGCTTTGACTTCTTCTTTCAATACCATTGGTTCTTGATCATATGCTACATCTTCAAATGGTGCAGTGACTCTGTATTCCTTTCATCTTCGTTTGATATTCCCTACACATCATTCAGTGTTTTCCCCATAGAATTTTTCAATATTTTAACTAAATATTCAATTTTTTTCTTCAGTTCTTTGAGCTTGAGAAATGCTAAGCATGTTCTTCCCTTTTGGGAAGAACACATTTCAGTATAGTAATTGACTTTGTCTTCTTGAGGTGTTCTTTGAAATCTTCTGTTCATGTCTTTTGTCTTGTCATATCTTCCATTTGCTTTAGCTCCTCTCCATTCAAGGTCATGTTTCAGAATCTCTTCTGACATCCATTTAGGTCTTTTCTTCCTTCCCTGTCTTTTTACTGACCTCTTGCTTTCTTCATGGCTGATGTTTTTGATGACATCCCTTGATTCCTCTGGCTTTCAGTCATTGGTGTTTAATGCATCAAATCTTTTCTGTAGATGGTCTCTAAATTTAGGACGGATATAATCAAGGTCATATTTTGGCTCTCATGGACTTCTTTTAATTGTCTTCAGCTTCAACTTGAACTTGCATATGAGCAGTGGATGGTCTGTTCCACAGTCAGCTCCTGGCCTTGTTTTGCCTGAAGATATTAAGCTTCTCCATTGCATCTTTACACAGATATCGTCAATCTGATTCCTGTGTGCTCAATATGGCTAAGCCCACATATATAGCCCTCATTTGTGTTGAAAAAAATATCTGCAATTAATAAGTTGTTGGTCTTGCAAAATTCTGTCATGCGATTTCCAGTGTTATTTCTATCACCAAGGATATATTTTCCAAATAACAGTGATTCTTCTTTGTTTCCAACTTTTGCATTCCAATTACCATTTAAATATATCTTGATTGCATAAACACATTTTGATTGCATGTTTGGTTAATTTTAGACTGAAGAAGTTGGTAAAAACTCTTCAATTTCCTCATCTTTGGCTTTGTTGGTTGGTGTGTAATAATAATAGTATTAACTAACTGGTCTTCTTTGTAGGTGTACAGATATTATCCTATCACTCACAGCATTGTATGTCAGGATGGATCTTGAAACTTCTTTGTGACAATGAATGCCATGCCATTCCTCGTCAATGTGTCATTCCTGGCATAGTAGATCACATGGTTGTCTGATTCAAGATGGCCAAAACCAGTTCACTTCAGCCCACTAATGCCAAAGATACTGATTTTTATGTGTTTCACTTCACTTTTGGCAACTTCCAATTTTCCTAGATTCATACTTCATACATTCCATATTCCTATTATTGATGGATGTTTGCAGCTGTTTCTTCCCATTTTGAGTCATGTCACATCTGTAAATGGAGGTCCCAAAAGCTTTACTCCAACAACATCATTAAGATTGACTCTACTCTGAGGAGACAGTCCTTCCCCAGCCATATTTTGAGTGCCTTCTGACTTGAGGGCTCATCTTCCACCACTATATTGGACAATGTTTCAGGGTTATTCATAAAGTTTTCCAGTAATATATCAGACAATGTTTCATTGCTATTCATAAGGTTTTCATCAGCAAATTCTTTGAGAAGTGCATGGCCCCTTTCTTCTTCTGAGTCTGTCTTAGTCTGGTAGGTCTGCTAAACTTGTCCACCATAGGTGACCCTGCTGATATTTGAAATACTGGTGGTAAAGCCTCCAGCCTCACAGCAACACACAAGCCACCACCGCACAACAAGTTGACCAATGAGTGGTAGTCTATAAGTACTAAAGATTAAACAAAACAAAACAAAAACTGATGTTCAAGCTAAAGCACTTTGGTAAACTGTAGCTTCCAAATATGGCCTGCTGCTTGTTTCTGTAAATAAGGACTTATTGGGACCAAGTAACACTCATTGGTTTATGTATCATCTATGGCTGTTTTTATCATACAATGGCAGAATTAAATAGTTACGTCAGAGACCCTACTGTCTGAACAAAGTTTACAAGATTTATATGCTCCTTTAGAGAGAAAGTTTGTCTATTCTTCACTTACACTGGAAGACCGATAGTATAGAAATGAAGCCTTGTTAACAAACAAACAAACAAGAATAAAACAATAAAGTGATCTGAAAATTTGTGGACAAGAATCAATTGATAAGGGTTAGCACTTAAGAAGGAATTAAGTCTATCTTGGTGTTGGCAAGGAGAAGTCAGATTCTTTTCAAGGAAAAAGTGCACAAACAAACAAACAATGTAAACTAATTACAATATTGCTAATCACTTCAGTAACTCTAAATCATAATTACTGTGCATTTGTGTTACAGGTAAAGTCCACCAGTTTAAAAAAAGAGAAAAACTAAAAATACTACTTAAATTATGGTCTAAAGCTTCAGGCACTTCTTTTTTTTCCCCAAAGAAAAGAGACCTAAAATTCTGTTTTGCTGTATTTTATAGGGAAAAAAAAAAAAAA
>NW_006921918.1:2683010-2685694 GCF_000298275.1 Orycteropus afer afer
ACACATTTTCCTCAATTACAAGCCTTTGTCAAAATTACTTTATGTGCTATAATTTGGTAATTTCTGAGATTAAAAATAAAAAAAAAAAAAATCCTGAGAAAAAGTACACCACTTTAAACTCAAAAGGCTTTGTGGTTTAATGGCCAAACTAAATCTTGACCATTAATGCATGCTAGTATTTTTAAAAGGTCATAAATAAGAATAAGAAACAACAGGTTGTGGTGATGTCATAATCTTAAATTATTTTCTCCTTTTCAATTTTTATCCCATTGTTTTATTTTTATTTAACCTCTGATTTGTAGTTCACAATGTTTGATTTATCTCCAGCCAGAAACAAAGAGAAAAATGCTTTGCGAGGTGAGAACAAGGGCTTGTCTTCTGCTTGGGTTTTTACCTTTGTAATATAAACACAAAGAAGAAAGGGCTTCTGCTGGAAAGACTCTCCAGAGGCAATCCTAGAAACCATGTATCTCTAAATAGTTTAGGTTTTCATGGTAGTTTTAAATGAATAAATTAGACTAACTCAAAAGCTTTAATCTAGGCTGTGGTATTAAGGAACATGCACTAGATATTTTCTGTTTTAATTTCTACAGTGCTTGATACAAAAAGGTTCTTTTTTTTTTTTACATTTGTTGAAGAATATTGAGGACCTTAATGCACCATATTGACAGAGTAATAAAAATAGCAAATTGCAGTTCAGGCCTTGTGCCAACATCATTAAACTCCCAGCCATACCCAAAACAATATAGTGGGCAAAACAAAAGCTGCAGTTCTCCTACAGCTCAACTCAGATTCCTATTAAACTATATAGTCAGTAGCCCGTGCCTTGGATCCCTCTGTTGAACAACAGCTCTGGTATATTTTGACTTCAGTTATGTAAGCAATTTGCCCTTCTTTTTCCCCAGGTTTGTTTTATAAAATTTTCATTAATAAAAATATCTCTTCTCTGAGTTGACTGTGTAAATGCTTACTGTTGCAAAGTAATTGGGTGCTCCCTCCCCTACCCTACCACCCCACTCTTCAGAGTCACATGTGAAGAATTTAAATGTACCAGAATTAATACCCCTTTTAGTTGAATCAGTGACCCAAAAAACCCTATTCCACAATTTTAATACTGCACTCGTCCATGGCAAATTAAACAATAGAAAGAACTATTTGACCCACTCTACCAAAATACAACTCTATGAGTTATCAGAATAAATCACAAAGTAAATCTTCAAAATGGTATACTCCAGTTGAAATCAATACATCAGAAAAGAATAACGTTTCATGACTGCATTTGTAGATTGCTAAAACCTTTACTACATGTGGCACAAAGTACTATTTTTAAAAACAAAATTATAAACTCAATTTTGAAAAATTTATATATCTATTATGTCAGCATACCTTTATAGTGAGAAAACATTAAATGTTTTCTTTTGTAAGAGTTTCATTTAGATAGGAAACTTTCTACTTCTTAAATCCAGAATAATTTTTAAAGAAAATAAGTAAATACAGTGGAAATATTTGTGGAAGAGCAAATCAGGAGAATCATGTCATATATACTAAAGACAATTTTTACCCGTTAATTTTTTTGAAAATTTTTGTGGTTGAGTATAACTGTTCAACATTACACCATGCCACCTTCAATTGCTTTATACAATATCTTAGGAAATGGTCCAGCAGGTTTGCAGTAACTAAAATGAGATTCATCTCCAATATCGATTCACTTATCCCATGACAGCATTCCCATCTTGAAAGTCGTCAGATGCTTTGAAATCCTCATTTTTGCTCAGTTGACTGTGAACTTAGCTTCTTGTTCTTTTGAAATTGCAATATGTGGTCAAGCTTTCACTAAATTTCTTCATGAACCATTGAAACCAACCTACATTTAAGTACCTAAAGGAATTACAAACTGAAAATTTTCAGATAATTTTCTCCCACCTGATTAAAGAATTTAATTATGAACTATTTGAAACATACAGAAAAGGGGGAAAAAAAGTGAAAATTACTATTGCATCATCTACATAGTACAGGCTGAGGTATCAAATATAAAACAAGAATTCAATTTCAAGATGGCAGAATCATGGCATGCACCATAGCATGTAATGTGTGGGTTGAGTCTAAGATGATAGACCAGTCTTTCATGCAACCTACTCTCCATAAACTAGCTCGTCCTAGCCCAAGCAAATAATCAAAAATAGGACCATGTTATCTAACTGAAAGTCAGAAGATACTGCAAAAATATAGCAATAAAAAATGAGTCAACAAGGACAAACTGAATTCCAAATTAAAGATAACCTTTAACTAACATGGATAAAAGTACAAAAGGAAAAGAAACAATCTGAATACCATGGACGAAAGCAGCATTTGAAGAATCAGATGAGATTTCCCATGGGTTTTGTTTGAACAAACAATAGATTTTGAGGAATAAGTGAGAGTTGTTGCTTATTTGGGCTACAATGGATCATCTTGAACCAGGATTATAGGGTTTATTGAAATTTAGGGGTACGGCATCACATTTCCACAAACCCATGTAGGGAGAAGAAAGCCAACAGAACAGAAAATTGAATATATGAGACTAAAATTATCTGGTTAAGAAGTTGCTGGGAATTAAATTGTGTTCTATATATATATATATATAATATATATATATATAATATATATATATAATATATATATAATATATATATATATAATATATA
>NW_006921918.1:2686064-2707923 GCF_000298275.1 Orycteropus afer afer
TCCGTAGTGATACTGCCTCGGAAACCCAAGGAGGGGTCGCTATGAGTCGGGGCCGACTCGACGGCACATAACAACAACAACAACAACAACAACATATATATATATATATATATGTATATAATATACATGTGGAATTTTTGTTACAGCAGTGCTAGGTAACTAAGATAGCAGTGTAATTGCCTGCCTATATGGAAAATTTCTTTCTTTAATTCTTAGGAACTACTTCAGAAATACTTTGGTAATATACATATGTACACAGGCTGTCCCAGATTTGCAACAAGTAATTAAGAATCAATCCCCATAAAGATTATTACATTAAAAGCTCAAGGAATGTACAATGGTTCCTAATAACAAATGGATGAAACTCTGTTAAGTACATGAAATCATTATTATTATTATTGTATTATTATATTAAATATGTTTTAGTATATCTAAAAATATTTCTTTTTTTTTAATGTGCAGAATGGTACACTATATACTAAGACAAACATTTGATTTACTGACTTTGGATAGGAACTGTACTTAATTGTTCTGACATATGTACAAATTAGACTTAAAGACAAATGTGGATGTGACCATGATGGTTGAAAACAGGACTTTCTTTTGTTATATTAGTAAAGTTGTCCCAGAGTACAATACCACTTCCCAATTATTAATGAATGTTTGCAGTTGTTTTTTTTTTTCCCCTTTTTAAGTGATGCCTCATCAGAAAATGAAGATCCCCAAAGCTTTACTCCATCCATGATATTAAGGTTGACTCTACTTTAAGGAGGTAGCTCTTCCTCAGTCATATTTAGAGAGCCTTCCAAGCTGAAGAGCTCATCTTCCAGCATTATATCAGACCATGTCTCATGGCTATTCATACTATCTTCCACTAATGTATCCGACAGACAGTGTTTCATTGCTATTTATAAGATTCTCTGTAGCCAATTTTTTCAGAAGTGGGTGGCCCTGTCCTTCCAAGTCTTTCTTAGTCTAGAAGCTCTGCCGAAATCTTTTCACTATGGATGACCCTGATGTTGTTTGGAATATGGGCAGCATAGCCTCCAGCCTCATAGTAGCACTCAAGCTACCACAGCATGAGAAACTGATAGACCAATCGTAGTAAAATCTGTCCTGGAAGAAATTCAGATCCTTGGAAACAAGAATGCCAGACTTCATCTCTCCTATTTTGGTCATGTTGTCAGAAGGAACCATTCCCAGGAGAAAAATATCATGCTTGGTAAAGTAGAGGGTCAGCAAAAAACAGGAGGATCCTCATTGATACGGACTGACACAGTGATTGCAATAATGGGCTCATCCATATTGAGGATTGTGAGGCTGGCACAGGATGGGTCAGTGTTTCATTCTGTTTTACACAGGGTTGTTACGAGTCAGAGCTGACTCAATGGCACCTAACACAACCACCAAAGTATAATGTGTCCTAAGCCTAACCACTTCTGCGTTATAAAATGAGCAGAATAGACACAGACATACACAGGATGAAGAAAGAAACCATATGAAGATCATCTACAAGCATAAGAGTGTCAAGCATTGCTGGCAATCACCAGAAACTAGGAGAGAGGTTCACAGAAGGAATAGACATGGATGAGATCCTGATATGTACTTTTAGCCTCCAGAACAAGGAGATAGTAAATTTCTGTTCTTTAAAGCCAAATACATGTGGAAATCCTATTACAGCAATACTAGGTCAATAAGACAGGAGTTTAATCACCTGCATATGTAGAAAAATTATTTTTCAGTACTGAAGAGCTACTTTGGAAATACTTTGTTAAAGTTAAATTGCAATCCATTAAGTGTTTGAACAAATTAACAACATGTTACTTGTGTGGCATGATAGTTTTAAAATATCAGAGAAACTAATGATACCTTCTTCAACTACTGGCTAGAATGAAATAGACCAGAAATGCATTTACGAAACTGAACAGTACAAGTTTTGTATACCTGTTCTAAAATTTGTTCCTTTATTTTCCTGAGATCTGGTCCCAAATCATTGGAATTGAGATCATCACACAATTGAAGAGAAAACCTAAAACCTATTGCCGTCAATCTGACTCATATTCTCATATCTGACTCAAATTACCATTATAGGACAGAGTAGAACTTCCCTAATAGTGTTTCCGAAGGTATTAAATTTTATGGAAGTAGACTATCGCATCTTTCTTGTGCAGAATTGCTGGAGGGTTCCAATCACCAGTCTTTTAGTTAGTAGTCAAGTGCTTAAGTACTGTGGCACCAGAAGTTCTCCAACTGAAGCCAGATTGAAGCAAACCCTCTGGACTTAGAGGAAGTGAACTTGAAGATTCAAGGGACCTTAACCTGAATTAAACTAATTCAGAGAAAGAGACAACATATTGAGAGAAAAAGAGCTCTCTAGTCTGAGTCTGTTGTTGTTGTTGTTATGTGCCATAGAGTCGGAACCGATTCATAGTGACTCCTCCTTGGGTTTCTGAGGCAGTATCACTATGGAAGTAGATTGCCCAACCTTTCTTCCACGGAGTGGATGGTGGGTTTGAACTGCCAGCCTGAGACTAGCTATACCTAAAGAAAATACAACAAAGAAACTTCAACTGCTCACAAGAAAAAAAAAAAAAAAAAAAATATACCTGTTATGGTTTAAACTGTGTAAATAAAAATCCCTGCCCCCAAGAAAAAATACATATGTTCAAATAATGACTTCTATACTCAAAGAATGGAATGCAATCATTAAGCAATCTGCTCACGTAAAGATTACAGATTTGAAAACCCTACGGGACAATTCTATTCAGTTACAGGGTGGGGGGTGGCTATGAGTGGGAATAGTCTCCATGGCACCTAACAATGACAAAATACCTGTGAATAGAATCTTGTTAGAGAATACAATTTTGTTTCTTATGCTGACGAGGTCACATCAGTGTAGTGTATAACTTATACTTTTGAGATACAGAAAGAGCAGATTAGGTATGGAAGTAAAGAAGGACAAATGGGGGGGAGTTAGATGCCACCATATGGAAAGCCCCACAGAAGAATGTTGGATAAGGATTTTCCCTCAGAGAAAATAGAGAGAGGCTTCCCCTACTTCTGGAATCCTGTATTCAAGCTTCTGGTCTCCTAAACTCTCAAAAAATGTATTTCTGTTCATTAAAGACATCTACTTGCATTATTTCTGTTATAGCTGTACAAAGAAACTAAGACAATACCTTCTTCTTGTTATTTCATGCCAAAATGGCCCTGACTCATAGCAACCCCTCTTTGGGTTTCCGAGGCAGTATCACTATGGAAGTAGATTGCCCAACCTTCCTTCTAAGGAGTGGCTGGTGGGTTCAGTTAATAATGCAATTTCTGATACTTGTAAGCCAGAGTTCTGATACAGTAGGGGGATAAGACCTAATGGGGTCAAATTATAAGCTGATATTTAATATAAATAAGCTTGCTTCCACTCATCTTCATGCAAGGGTAAAATGTAGAGTATATCTTAATGTGTCATGTAGGACTACAAATCTAGTGTTGTACGAATTACATTTGTAAGAGAAACTGAAAATCTACATTTTTTAGTGAAGTTTCCTGGTTTTTAAAAGCTGTAAATCACCTAAAATATTTAAGAATATTCCATGGACCTAAAATGATGATGTGAAAAATGTCCACTGCAGACCACATTGGCTCAACAAATAGCAGTTGGAGACCACTGTGGAGAAAACTCCCCAAAATTATAGAATCCACTGAAAATAAGGAGAAAATTATGTCATGTGACATTAGCTACAAGAAAAAAATAATAAATCATACCTTGTGTCTACAAAGAATATAATCACAATATGTCTACTGTAGCATATAAAGGCATAGGAACAGAAATATTTAAGAAATAATTAAAGTCCACAGTTACTTTAGTCAATAGGTTGCTTGGGCTCATCTGGTAGTTCTGCATTATTTGGGGCTGGAATTTATGTCACATGTAATGTACACTGGGATATGCAAAACAATGGCTCAGTCACACAACTGGTAGCTGGTGCTAGCTGTTTATTGAGAGCTCAGGTTTGGCTGTGAACCAATATCATACTTCCTCTCTGAACTCTCTATGATGCTTAGGCTTCTGAAGACATACTGGATGGGTTCTAAGAGGGAACATCTTATTCATGCAGAAGTGGAAGTTGCCTTTTCTTAGGAGAATCTTTGTCCAACATTCTTCTGTACTATCCTTGGGGATCTCCGTGTAGTGGCATTGTCTTACCCTTTTGTCCTTGTCTTAACTCAGATTTGTACAATATCATTTCCTACATATTCTATTGGTCAAAGCAATCACAGACCCAGCCCACATATAAAAGGAAGAAAAATAAACTGCATATCTTGTTGGGAGGACTGGCAAAGAATTTGCAGTCATCAGGAAATGTGGTCCATTTAATGTGTCATGTGTTCATCTACTTATTTTTTTCATTCACTTAAGTCAACACACATATATTGATTGTCCTCTGTTTTAAGTGCTTCTCTAGATAATGGAAATACAGATTTAAACAGATGAATCTGGCTATAACTAATGCATAACAATTCATAGTCTTTCCTCTTTTTATCTCTAGAATTTTTCATTCTAAATCTAGCATCTCTGGAAGCCTGTTAGGGGATTAAACACATGAGAAGGAATCGCCAAATTGTATGGTATTTAATGAGTTACTATTTAAAATGAATCCATGACAACTGCTAAAATGCAATGTATCTATTAGCTATTGTTACAATTAAAAACTAAGTATCAGTTATTTATTGCCACAATAATGCTGCGCTAAAAAAACACTAAAAAACCTGATAGCTAAAACCCACTAAATTTACACAGGAATGTGTGAATCAGTTTGGAGGCAGTTGACCTAGGCTGGATTTGACTAAACTTAACTCTAAACTGAAGTTTGGGTCCAGGTCTGCTGTATTTGTCAGTCATGCTCCTTAGACCAACAGATTACCTAAGGAAAATTTTCTCTTTTTAATAGCAGAAAAGCAAGGGGACCAGACCCACAGTAAAAGAAAATTCCAAACTTCTGCTTGCATATGCTTGATACATCCCCTTAGCCAAAGCCAGTCATATAGTCACATCATCAATGGTCCAAAGAATTATAGTCCACCTCCTGTTATTTTTATTGTTAGGTGACATCAAGTTGATTCTGACTCTTAGCGACCCTATGTACAACAGGATGAAACATTGCCCATTCCCAGACCATCCTCACAATCCTTGCTGTGCTTGGAGCCCAAGGTTGCAGCCACTGTCAATTCATCTCATTGAGGGTCTTTCCTTTTTTCTCTGACTGTTCACCTTATCAAGCATGATATACTTTTCCAGGGAATGGTCCCTTCTGACCACATGACCAAAGGAGATGAAATGAAGTCTGGTTATTCTCACCTCTAAGAAGCATTCTAGCTGCACTTCCTCCTGGTTAAATTTGTTCATTTTTCTGGCAGTCTATGGTATTTTCAGTATTCTTTGCCAACACCACAATTCAAAGATACCAATTCTTCTTCAGTCTTCTTTATTCACTGCCCAGCTTTCACATGCATACAAAGCAATTGAAAATACCATGACCTAGGTTAGGCACACCTTAATGTTCAAGGTGACATCTTTGCCCTTCAACACTTTAAAGAGGTCCTTTGTAGCAGATTTGCCCAGGGAAATACAATTTCTGAGTTCTTGACTGCTGTTTCTATGAGTGTTGATTGTGGATCCAAGTAAAACGACATCTTTGACAACTTCATTCTTTTCTCCTTTTATCATGATGTTATAAGTCCAATTGTGAGGATTTTTTTTTTTTCTTTATGTTGAGGTGTAATGCACACTGCAGACTTTAATCTTTGATCTTCATCAACAAGTGTTTCAAGTCTTCAGTTTCAGCAAACAAGGTTGTATCATCTGCATATTGCAGATTGTTAATGAGTCTTCCTCTGATCTTGATGTTCTGTTCTTCATATAGTCCAGGTTTTGAGATTATTTGCTTGGCATACAGATTGAGAAATATGGTGAAAAGATACAACCTTGATGCACACCCTTCCTGATTTTAAACCATGCAGTATTTCCTGGTTTTGAATGATAGCCTCTTGGTTTATGTACTGGTCCCTCATGAGCACAATTAAATTTTCTGAAATTCTAATTCTTCTCAATGTCATCCATAGTTTGTTATGATCCACACAGTCGAATGCTTTTGGAAAGTCAAAAAAGCACAGATAAACTTTTTTCTGGTACTCTTTGCTTTCAGCTAACATGCAGCTGACATCAGTAATGATATCCCTCATTCCATGTTCTCTTCTGAAACCTGCTTGGGTTACTGGAAGTTCTCTGTCAATACACTGCTACAACCATTTTTAAATTTTCTTCAGCAAAATCTTACTGTGTCCACCTCTGTGTGTACACAGGAGCTCTGGTAGCATAGTGCCTAAGGCACTTGACTGCTAACCAGACGGCTGGCGGTTCAAACCCACCAGCCCCTCCTCAGAAGGAAGTTTGGGCAATCTACTTCCGTAGTGATACTGCCTCGGAAACCCAAGGAGGGGTCGCTATGAGTCGGGTTTGACTCGACGGCACGTAACAACAACAACAACATACACACACACACATACATATGTGTGTGTGTACGTATATGACATATACGTGGTTGAGCATTGGTTCTACTCCAGATGATGAGTCAGATGCAGAACTTGAGAAAAAAAACAGAGACCTTTCCAGACCTTTTCTATATATACTGCAAGTAGGCCACACCCTAAAGGAAACTCCATTTCAACTGATTGACTTCTCATAGCAGATCTCATCACAGAGGTGATTACCTTATACCAGATTTCATCATGGGGGATAATTACATCAAAACTGCTAAACCATTTAGAATCATGGCCCAGCCAACTTGACACACAATCTTAATGATCACTGGGAGGAATGAAGTATTGGAAATAACAGAACAACCCAGCAGAGAGGAAAATAATCAGTTATCTAAAAACTGTATTCGTCATAGATTATCTTGTCAATATTTCTAATAGAAAAATATAGAGTAAACTTTACTTTCCATCATTTTGTTAGTTTCCATGATTATATGTCTATTTATTCAAAATAATTGTCATTTGGTTATTAGCATTATGCAAGGATATTTTATTTTGTTAACATTATATTTAATTATATAAATATACATTTTCTATTTACTTTCAGAAACTTAACTGAGAGGTAGATAGAAATTTGGAACCAATATATGACTTCATTTTAAGTCCTTCATTTGTAAACTATGGGAAAAACCAAATGAGGAGGAGTAAACTTTTTATTAACAGTGAGAAATATTTCTAGATTCCCCTAGTTTATGCTTCTAATTGTATAGTCCTGGGTTCTCTAATAAATTTTTATGATGAGACACACACTATTTCAGTATATTTTAGGTAGTAAGAAAACATTTCTCTTAAACTTCTCTATATCCCAGTCTCTTTAAAAGCCAACTATATTCACAGAACCTTGGGAAACTCACAAGACACTTAAAAATTAAAAAAAGACACTTGAAAGCAATCAAAATACTGGTTAATTTTGATTTAAGTATGATTTTGAATTAAAAACCATGTTGTTATTTTTATGTTCCAACTCATAGACTCTTCCTTGGGTTTCCGAGGCAGTACCACCACGGAAGTAGATTGCCCAAACTTCCTTCTGAGGAGTGGCTGGTGCATTTGAACCACTAGCCTTTTAGTTAGCAGTCAAGTGCCTTAGGCATTTCCCTCACCAGAAAAAAGATACACAATGCCAAACATTAATAGATTGATCAATATAACAATACAAATAAGCAAGAAACAATAATCTAATTATCATGTAAAATCATTACAAATTATAAAAAGATACCACAATTCTCAGTTCCCCTTCTATACAATTAGGTCAAGAGCTACCACCTGTTTCTTTCTTTCTTTCTGTTTTTATCCTCCCATTGATTTCATGCATTTATGATAATTATAATTATAAAAATTAAGTAATGCCTAATTATTATATTTGTATCTGCTTTTGTTCTAATTTTCTATCCATAAGACTTACCTATATTTCTTTCAAGCTGGTCATTTTTTTCTCAGAAAAAATAAAAACCCCATTGCCAATGTGCAAATACCTGGAATTAGAAAACCAAAAGGGAAGAACATACACAACATTTCTCACACTGAATGATCTGAAGAAAAAATTCAAAACTTGAGATGCAGTATTGAAAGATTCTAAGATGAAAATATTGAATGATGCAGGAAATATTTAAAGAAGGTGGAAGGAGTACACAGAGTCGCTGTGCCAAAAGGAATTGGTTGATGTTCCTCCATTTCAGGAAGTGGCATATGATCAAGAACCAATGGTATTAAAGGAAGAAGTCCAAGCTGTACGGAAGGAAGTGAAAAACAAGGTTCCAGGAATTGATGAAATACCCGTTGAGATCTTTCAACAAACAGATGCCACACTGGAGGCACTTACTGGTCTATGCCAAGAAATTTGGAAGACAGCTATTTGGTCAACTGACTGTAAGAGATCCATCTATGTGCCCATTTCAAAGAAAAGTGATCACACAGAATATGGAAATTATCAAACAATATCATTAATATCACATGCAAGTAAAATCTTGGTGAAGATGATTTAAAAACGGTTGCAGCAGTATATTGAAAGGGAACTTCCAGAAATGCAAGCTAGATTCAGAAGAGGATGTGGACATTGCTGATCTCAGATGGATCTTGGCTGAAAGCAAAGAATATGAGAAAGATGTTTACTTATGTTTTATTGACTATCTGAAAGCATTTGAATGTGTGGATCATAGCAAATTATGGATAGCATTGTGAAGAATAAGAATTCCAGAACACTTAATTGTGTTCATGTGAAATCTGTACATAGACCAGAATGCTGTCATTTGAACAGAACAAGGGGATACAGTGTAGTTTAAAATCAAGAAGGGAGCATGCCAGGATTGTATACTTTCACCATGCTTATTCAACCTGAATGCTGAGCAAATAATCTGAGAAGCTGAAGTGTATAAAGACGAACATGGCATTGGGATTGGAGGAAGACTCACTACCAACCTGTGAGATGCAGACCACACAACTTTGCTTGCTGAAAGTGAAGATAACTTGAAATTTATTGATGAAGATTAAAGACTACAGTCTGCAGTATGGATTACACCCCAATATAAAGAAAATGAAAATACTCACAACTGGACCAATAAGCAGCATATGATAAATGGAGAAAAGATTGAAGTTGTCAGAGATTTCATATTACTTGGTTCCATAATCAGTACCAATGGAAGCATCAATCAAGAAGTCAGATATTATATTGCTCTGGGCAAATCTGCTGAAAAAAAAAAAAACCTCTTTCAAGTGCTGAAGAGAAAAGATGTCTCTGAGAATTAAGGTGCATCTAAACCAGGTCTTGGTGCTTTCAATTGCCTCATATGCATGTGAAAGCTGGACAATGAATAAGCAAGACCAAAGAAGAGTTGATGCTTTTGAATTGTGGTGTTGATGAAGAATACTGAAAGTACCATGGAGTGCTAAAGGGACTAACAAATCTGTCCTAGATGAAGTGCAGCCAGAATACTTTTGGAAAGGAAAACGGCCAGACTTCGTCACACCTACTTTGATCATGTTGTCAGAGGGGACCATTTCCTGGAGGATATCATGCTTGGTAAAGTGGAGGGTCAACAAAAAAGGGGAAGACCCTCAAAGAGATGGATTGACACAGGGCTTCAAGGATTGTCTCAGGTATAGCAAGGATTGTTAGGCTAGCACAGGACAAGGCAGTGTTTTGATCTGTTGTTCACAGGGTCGACTCCATGGCACCTAAGAGCAACAACAACCACTACGATCAAGTGACTTCTGAGTCATAGTGACTCTATAGGACAAAGTAGAACTTCCTCATAGGGTTTCCAAGGCTATAAATCTTTATGGAAACAGACTGCCTCCTATTTCTCCCACAGAGCAGCTTTTGGGTTCAAACCACCCACCTTTTGTTTAGCAGCTGAATGCCTTAACCATTGTGTCACCAGAACTCCTTTTTTTTTTTTTTCTTAAGAGTTCTTTATACATACAATAAGTGCTTTGTAATATGTTTGTAATATTTTTATTTTTTCCACATTTGTCTAGTTTTCTTGATTTTGCTTACAAAAAATATTTTGTTTGGGTCTTTCTTTGTTTTAATGGAGTCAATTTTATAATGTTTTAGTTTATGGCTCTGGATTTTGTCGTGGTTGGAGAGAAAGGGCTTCCTCACTGTGAGACAATAAAATAATTTTCCATATTTTCATCTGTTGCTTTTATGATTTCATTTCACTCAACAACTTTAGTCCAGTTGGAATTCACATGGTTTATATTTTAAAGGTGATATTTTTGGCTGGGGTCAGGTGGACTATTGTATTAACTGAACATTAGAATCATATAACTATCAAGTTAATTTTAGTAGTCTTTAAACTTGAATGTACATATATGAAAATTATAGGCACATTAATCTTAGAGATGTTTTAAAAAGTGAAGCACATCAATGCTTTTTATTTAGTCTTCAAACAAGTTTTTAATTCATTGATATCTCAAGTTGGATTATTGACCCAGTAGTTCATATCAACTTTTGTATGAAACACAGGCTTCTATAAATAAATTATGACTGTGTTTACATTGTACTATGTTTACATTATACTGTATTTACCAAAAAAAAAAAAAAGTGGCTTCTTTTATTTTTTCTCTATATCTTTAATCAGACATCTTTCTATTCATTTATTGTTTCAGTTTTTCATTCTTTCACAAACATGAATTACATGTCTATTAGTGCCAGGCATTTCCTGGGTTTAGACCATACAAATATGGATAAAACTCATACCACAATGAGTTCACAGACAAATGAAACAGCAGTTTGTGCTCTTTGATTTCTCAGTCTCTAAAAATCTTACTTCATATTCTTTCTCTAAATTAAATTTTGTTAATACGATGCTAGATAAAGTCACCAAGCATGTCTAAACAATGGAATGCTCTGTTTAAACTTTGAACATTATTTAAGTAGAAAGCTACCAAAAGGATTAAAAAAATATTTCTCCTAGATGGATATCCAAGGGAAAAAAAAAATGATGGTAAGGTCAAGGAGAAATTTTTGTAATGGCATAATGGAAGTTCTGTTACTTGGTGTAATTTCTCTTCAGTGAGCTATAGCTTTGATGTACTGTTTCAATCCTCTTCCTTATTATGAAGTTAATACTTTAATATTAGAATACTTTATATAGGAGGTGCAACTGTGCAAGATTCTAGTATCATCTGGTAACTTCTCGAGCTCTTACTTTCTAGACTGAATGTTGTCTCTAGTGAGTTTAGAAATTTCAGTATAAGATCCTTTATCCTTTCAAAATAGTTGGAATGAATAATCTTGAATTTTACTCTCAGCTGTAAAAGGCTGTGGTACTTTTCTGTTTTAAGCATTCATCTGGAAACACTGATTACTGTATAATTCAGGTCAAATAAGAGAATTTGACCTTAGTGCAAACTGTTCTGAAGGTTGGTTTTCCAAAATATTGCATTTGGAAAATAATGACATTTATTTATTTATTTATTTAAATAAGTTCTAAAATAATAATTATTTGAAATTCTCTTTGAGTTGAGGCATATGTTATTAACCTACAAATAAATAAATAAATTGGGTGGAACATTGTATAAATAATAACGGGGAATCACAACATTAAAATACAATTTAATAATTTCTCAGTCACAAAATCCTATAACCAAATATAAATTCACAGACACTTCTGTCCCAGTTTTGAATCATTCAAAAGATTCAAACTAGCATATTCTGCTCTATCAATTTACTCTGCTTGTAGGAGGGTAACCTTATTGAACTTTGACCCATCTATAGTTTTTAACCATCTGCTTTCAAAAGGAAAATGATGCTTTTTTCAATGAAAGACATAAAAACACATCAAGTATATGCCTAATTGCCCAGCTGGCTGAGTTTAGAATAAAATACTGCAAACTGATTGGTGAATTGATTTTGCCATTTACTGTGGTTTTCTGCAAGCATCTAATCAATTGGATAGTTTGTACTGACCCATTTTGGGGTTATTGTGTTCTGTCTTTAATATTTATTTTCAATACCACTTTAACCTTATATATGTTTATGCATTTGTAAAATGAAAGCACTCTACTTATGCTGATTTTAAGATTTTTTGTATGGCAGGTATATATAATGCACAAGTACATATAATTTTAAATTTGAAACCAGTGTTCAGCCTACTAAAATGTTTCTGTATCAAATGTATTTTGAATAGAATTTATTAAAAATTTAATTAAGCTAGGAAATAAAACTGTTAAATTTGAGTATAAGAATTTGAACACTATATCAATAATAAATTTGAGACTTTTTTTTCCCTATATATTTTCCCCATACCTTCAAATAATCTAGGATTTGGAAGTGGCCTTAAATGTCTTCTAGTCCAACAAGCCATCTGATGCTTGAATTCCCTCTACAACATCTCCACCATGTGGTTATTTGGCCTAAGTCATTTCCAATGACAGGAAACACAGTATGTCTAGAGGAAATTAATTTTATCCTTGTGAAGCCTGTCTTTTGCTCCCTGTTTATGTGGAATTCAAACTAATCTATGTAAATATTGGTTTCAGTTCTACCCAGTAGGGCTGATAGATTGAACTTAAATTATCCTCCCTGTTGTGTCATTTTCATTGAAAGACCTACAAATATGCAAGAGATACTAATACCATGCAAACCTAAGTCCATTTCTCACTAATCTCTTCAGAGTATTCTATGTTGTTGCTGTTAATCACCATAGAGTCAATTCCAACTAATGACAATTGTATATGTGAAGAGTAGAACTGCTCCATAGGGTTTTCAAAGCTGTGACCTTTTGGGAACAAGTTGCCAAGTCTTACTTCCAAGGTGCTTCAGGGTGTGTTTGTACCACCAAAGTTTTGATTAATAGCAATTACTAAGTGCTTAATCATTTTCACAACTCAGGTACTACAAATATTCTCTAGTTGGTTTATTTTCAATTGAAAGGTGAAGTCGAAAACTGTACATTATACCTTATGTAGCAGATGATTATCAGAACAAAATCTATTACTTAATCTGCCAACATTCTTGATATGATACTTTTACTATTACAACCTAAAAGGACATTTGACAAAAAGGCATTTGACTGCTAACCAGAAGGCTGGCACTTCAAACCCACTAGCCACTCCTCAGAAGGAAGACTGGGTTATCTACCTCTGTAGAGATACGGCTTCGGAAACCCAAGGAGAGGTTGCTATGAGTTGGGATCAACTTGATGGCAGTCAGTTTGGTTTGTTTTATTCGATATGCTATTAACAGCTGAATACAATCCCTAAGTTGCTAACAGATATATCCCTGTTCTACAATTATGCAATTTGCTTTTGGCTTTTTATATTTAATGGAATACATTTAAATTTGTTCATTTTATTAGAGAATTTTAACTTTCAGCCCATAATTCAAATTAAAATCTTCATTAATTTGATTTAAAATATTTAATTTAATACTTTAAAATATTGATTTTAAATTTAAGGTTTAGTTTCATATTTGATAGTCACAATCCTGTAAGTCATTTCTGTTGCATATAATGGATAAAAATTATTACTGTGTCTTAAATATAATTAAATAAAAGTTTACTTTTCTCTAATATGGAGGACAAGGAGCTCTAGTGGTGTAGTGGGTAAGACATTTGGCTGCTAATCAGAAGGTCAGTGGCTCAAACTCCCCAGCTGTACTGTAGGAAGAAAATGAGACAATCTACATTTATAAAGATTTATAGCTTTGGAAACCCAGCAGGAGTCGCTATGAGTCAGAATTGATTTGATGGCAATGAGTTTGTTTTTTAGTTTAATATGGAAAACCTTGGAAGCTATGCAGTCCAGGGCTTCTATGCCACTGCCACCAAGGGCCCAGGGTTCCATAGTCCATTTCCAACATCTGGCACATGACATTGCCCAGAATATACCTTGTGTTCCACAAGGAGCACTGAGACTCCAGCTATCACCTCCAAGATGCCTGTCAGAAGAAGAAAGAAAGGCAGAAGAGGAAAATGAAACTCCTTCCACCTGACTCTCTCTTTCTCTCATCTATCTGTCTATCTATCTATTTTTCTTTCTTTCTTTCTGTCTATCATCTATCTATCTTTAAGTCTATGGTTACTCATTGCTACGAAGATATATCAAGAAATATATAATTTCTTCTGACTGGTAATGAACTTAAGACAACATGGAGTTTTCACTATGGACAAAGGACAGAACGTACATTGGCAGAGACTATTTTGCCAAAATTATGCTTTCAAACTTTTGTGATACACAAATGTGAAAATCTTGTGTCAACTGTCATCTTGCATTAAACGTTTATTAAAGATATAAATATCATTAATGGAGGTACCATAGTCAGAAAACATAGACACATATCCAAAATGTTGCAAAGGACGTCTTCTAAATATGGAATAATATAATAGTTTTTCTCATTTTTAATGACAAGTTATACAAATGTCTATCTATTCAATTGTCTAAATCAGTGCTGCTCAGTAGACTATCCTGAGGAGAATGAAACGTTCTGTACTGTCTAATATATTAACCACTAGGTACATGTAGCTCTTAAATATTTGAAATGTGGCTAGTGTTCCTAATGAACTGAAATTTTGTCTCATTTATATTAAATTCTTAATCCTTACATTTATTGTAGTCAATTCTCAAACCTTTCACTAAAGAAAAAGAAAGGAAAGCCAAATCTGTTTTGATAATTGATGGATATAAAATTAAGGACATACTTGCATTTTTTGAAAACTTATATTTTTACGATATTAAGATTTTATTAAAATATGTATTTCTATTTGTTCTTATCTTGATTGATATATTTCTATTAGAGTAACAGTTTTTTATGTGTAAGTCCTCTACATTTCTCATTTTTGTTTCTCAAGGAACCATACATTATTTGTTGCTATCATATTTTCCACATTTTGATTTTTAAATGTTTATTGCTTATGTAGAACAACTAAAAGTGTTATTACTATCTCATATTCAACCATTTTAGTGGATTCTAGCATGTTCTTTATTCCTTGAGAGTCTTTTAAACGTTCTCAAAATACAGTTTGTAGTCATTAGGAAAAAAAAAAAAAGTATCTTTTTCTCAAATTTTTTTACTAAAATGTAATACACTTATCATTATTTCATATTATTAATATTATATATTAATAGAGTTCTTTATTTTAATACCTAAATATTTCATTTTCATTTGTTACTGAATTCGCTATAATAGTAATGAAGGCAATCACATATGTTAAGAGTAGCTGATATCAATTAAAATGAACTTAGTTTTGAATGATGTTTGTCATTTGCTTTTGATAGATTCATTCTTACCATATTACTTTCTTTCCGCTTATAACTAGGAATGACTACTAAAACTTATCAATTGTCTTTCATGATCTCTATGTGATTGTGTGTGTGTGTGTGTGTGTTTGTTTGCTTAAATTTGTTGAATAAAGACATATAGATATATCATCTTTTACTGAAACTTCTTTGTATGTCTTGTAGATTTGATTTAATCACGTTTTTCTTCATAAATTTTAAATTATTTTGTATTTATATTTAAAAAACAAACTGACTGTGGTAGTTATGTTTGTGTGTCAACTTCGCTGGGCCTGGTTGAGTGGCTGGGCAGCTGGTAGTAGTTACTCCCCATGATGAGACTGGCAATCAACTCCAGGGTGGGATCTACTGCAAGCAGCTGAGTAGCTGCCTTTGGGATGTGGTCTGCTTCCTGTATATAAGGAGAAGCCTTTGAGAATGGTCTCTAGCCTATGACATGCTTGGACCCCACATGTAGCCGTGTTGTTGCTCAGCAGCCTGCTGTGTTCTGCTAACCTTGGGGCTTACAATGGACTTAAGTTAATGGCCTGCTGCATGGTTTGGTAACATTGGAACTGTGACTTTTTACTTGTCAACCTTGGGGCTTCTCAGCCTCGGCAGCCAGCAGCTATCTGAGTGAAGAAACACCTCTAGCTCCAGTGGGCCAGGCAGAGATGAACCCCAAGGTTGAGGGGCTATCGCCCAGCCTCTGGAGCCTGGCAATTTGAACTTGGACTTAAAGCCTCCAAATTGTAAGAATAAACTCCTATTTGTTCAAGCCATCCCATTTGTGGTATATCCTTTCAGAGTGGCACTAGGTAACCAGAACACTCATCTATTAATTAACTATTGTAAATTATATTTTGATATAACTTGTAAAGTTTCAAATAAATTAGGAAGCCTTCCATCTTATCCAAATTTGAAATATGTACTTTACATTTTATGTAGAAGATTGTTGTGAAATTATTTTATTATAGTGTCTTCCTTATTAATATATCTAAATCATTTTTTTCTACTTTCAAATTATTCCTGTATAAATGTTGATGCTTTTAGTTTATTAGCAAATGGTCACTTGCTATATAAGTTCCTGTTTTTAATATAGAGTTGAAGCTTTTAATCTAATCTTTATATCTGCTGGTTGAGGAAGACGTGTTGCTGAAAGAGAACCGTGCTACTGAAAGAGACACATGCTGCTGGGAAAGAGACGCAAGAGACACCAGTTGCTGAGTAAGACACTGAGGGACGTGCACTGCTGGGGGAGAGATTGTGAAAGACTTGGCTGAGAGAAGGTGGGCTGGGAGAGAGAGTGAGCATTTTTCCTGAACTTGAATTGTAGCCTGGTGCTTCCTTAATAAACCCCATAATCTGTGAGTTCTGCGTGGGCACTGCAGCGAATTATTGAACCCAGGAGAGAGGTGGTGGGTGCTTTGGGAGGAACGGTTGGAGAAAGGGCTGGAGGGAGGCAGCATGTCCCGCCTTGCAGTAATAGGCCTTGGGTTACTGCTGGTAATCCTGTCTTCCTCTTGTAGGGCTAGAGGAGGTCGAAAGATGTGGCCTCCTTGCCCTTTTTGCAATTGGTGTCAGAAGCGGTGAGATTCATTGCAGTGGCTCCAGACTCATAGAAGCATGAAACTTTGTAAAAGAAAGAAGGAAGGGGCCTGAGAAATGAAACTTTGGATTCTTAGATGGTTACTTTTTTTGGTGTACCTCTTAAAGTAGGTAATTGATCCAGAGGTTAAGGCTTTTGGTTACACACAGCCAAAGGCCCAAGGCCATATGCATAGAATGTGATTGTAATCAAGGTGAAGAGATGAACCTGGAATGTCTTTAAAAGGATTATGTGTTTATCTGAATGTACTATGGCTATCGAATATTCTCTTACCTGCTTGTACATTAGAAATGATGATGGGGTATGTGGATAACAGAGAGTGTGTAAGTCCGCCTTCAACCAGTACTTGATTGGATAAGTTAAAAGGGGAAATAGAATTTGCCCAGAAGAAACCACAGGCTTTTGTTTTAAGCCCTGTGTGTAGAGAGTACTAGTAGCTTAGGTAGAAAACCTGAGCCCCATCCAGTACTATTGAGGGAACAACAGATTTGCATTTGAAGAAAGGACCTGGAGGAAAAAAAAAAAAAAAAATGACTGTTTGGCTTTTTGAATTTTTTTTTTTTAATTTCGAGCAAGCAGATAGGCTTTGGGTTCATCAAGGCAAGAAAGACATGGTCCATGAAAGAAACCCTTTCCAGGACTGAAAGTTAAAGGAAGCCAGTGAGTAGTAAACTTGTATGTTACTCGCTTGTGACCACCTGGGTCCACCTGAGTGGAAATGGGGGAAGTGCAGCAAAGAAGAAACAGGCTGAGTTTGGTACTCTTTGACCTAGGCCCAGAGGCTGGGAATGAGAGGAAGGGCAGGCTGGCCTGAAGTGCAATGAATTGTGAGCCTACGGGCATGGAAATAGTCCCTGATGACTGAAGATGTAAGAGAAGGTTCTGGCTGGTTTGAACTGAAGGGAAGAGTGTGTCTCCCAGACTTGGTAGCTGGTACCCATGACTGGGAGCCCTGGTAGCATATTGGCTAAGGCACTTGACTGCTAACCAGAAGGCTGGCAGTTCAAACCCACCAGCCACTCCTCAGAAGGAAGATGGGGCAATCTACTTCCGTAGTGATACTGCCTCGGAAACCCAAGGAAGGGTCGCTATAAGTCGGGTCTGACTCGACGGCATATAACAACAACAACAATATTTATTTCAATTCTCTTTAATTTTGCATTTGTGTTCTTTTGCTTCTTTCATCTCACAGTGCTTTTAATAAATATTTTGATATTTAGAAAAACTTGCAGTTGTATTTATTTTTGCTTTCCCTAGTTATTCAATTTTAGATTTTATCTTTTTGAGTTTTAGATTTTAACATGCTGAGAACTTGTATACTTGCTACAGAATTTTTCTAGAACCCATGACCATTGTTATTCTAATGTGGAGAATACTATTAAAATTATTAGTATAAAAATCATTTTGATGTATGTATATTTTACTTTAATCTTACTGTTTTGATTCTTCCTTTAGAACCTGATTGAATGTGCTAAAACAAATTTTCTGCTAGAATTTGAATTCCATAGGCTAAGGCACATCTTCAGTTGCTACTTATGTGGTATTAGCTCTCTCCAAAGACATAAGCAGAAAAGATGTAATGCTACCAAATATATTAAGATTAGCAGCTCTTTTGCAAAATAGAGTAATTTTACTTTTTATTTTCTCCTTAGAGGAAAAGATCTGAGAACTGTCCAGGCTGATTAAATTTTTAAAAAACAGTTATGTAGTATGCCTTGTGGCTACAAAGGCATCACTCTTTGTTTCTTCATCTGAGAGTGCAGTTTACTTTACTGGCATGATGCTCAGCACAGTAAACATCTTTTCATTTCAACAAAACTTATTCGGTGAATAGTTTGGGTAAGTCATTTGAGAAATAAAATATGTGTGTAATTTTCCCAAAGCAATTGCATCTGAATCTTATCCTAAGAACATTTCTTCTCCTGCTCTGATCTTTAAACCATAAAAAAATACTGACATATATTCAGTGTATATATGCAGCTGGATTCAAAAGACAATAGCAATGTCATAATTTTCATGTTCCATCAACTGTCTGTTGCGTTCCTGTACTGTGGTGGCTTCCATGTTGTAACAATAATTTGAAGTATGCCATCCATATTTCAAATATGAGCAGGGTCATTCATGATGGACAAATTTGAACAGAACTACCAGACTAAGACATTGAAAAGTTGAAGACATGATGTTCTACTTCTGAGATTTATCCAGTGAAAACTTTATGAATCAGACAGTGACACTGTCAAAATTACTTGCTTTGGACTTGTCATCAGAAGGAATCGTTTAGAAGGACATGATGTTTGGTGGAGTAGAAAGCCAATGAGGATAAAAGAGACCTTCAGAGAGATGGATTGGCATTATGGCCACAACAACGGACTCAAATATGCCTGAGAATATGAGGATGATGCAGGACTGGGCAGAATTTCATTTTGTTGTATATGGAGTTACCATGAGTCAGAGTGAACTTCACAGCAGCAAACAAAACACAATAATCCTCATGATAAACAATAAACTCTTTTTCACTTTAATGAGAGAATTTCTATTTTCTTTTCTGTAAAAAATAGGAAAAGTTTTATACTTTTTTTTTATTTCCATTTATTCATTAATGCACTCATTCAACAAATAATGAGTTCCATGTATGTTCAAGAGACTGGGATAATTTCCATGGGGATCTTATGCTGACTTCAGGAAATTTAGATTTTAGAATAACAGGTTATATGTCTATAATTCTAGAAGAAAATGGGCAGTAATTAGAATTTTAAAAGGAATGCTAACTGGACGATGAAGTGCAGTCAAGAGAAAACTCTCATAAGATGCAATGCCTAAGGGTAAGCAGCTTCTAAAATATCTCTCTTCTGGTATTTGCAGCATTGTTTTATTAATTCCACTTAGGGTGAGTTGGGCCCAGTGAATTACATTTAAACAAAAGACTAGAGTAAATGTAATAAGATGTCACTTGTTAGATAAGGTTATAAAAGACTGATTTCCCTGTTGTTCCTATGCTCTTTCAAGCTCTTCTCCCTTGCACGCACTGATAAAACAACCTACAATGCTGTGAGATACTCTATGGAGAGGTCCACATGTCCAAGAACTGCAGGAATCCTTTGGCCAACAGCCAGGATATAACTGAGGCCCTCAACCCATGAGGAACTGAATGCTAATAACCATGTGAGTAAGCAGGTTATTTACATTCTAGCCTTGAAAAGGTAGATTTTTTTTCATAGTGGTTGTGTGTGAGACTCTAAGCCACAGAAACTATGAGATAATAAAGTTTGTTGTGAAAAGACACTATATTTTGGAATAACTTGTTATGCAGCACTCAATAAGTAACATAAGGCTTAAGCGGAGCTGAGAGAATTTGTTGCTTTAGCTAGTAGTCTTGAAGAAACTTATATATTGTAGAAACTAAGGATACAATGGAGGAGCTCTCGTGGTACAGTGGTTAAGCATTTGACAGCTAAACTAAGGACCATCTCTTCAAAGGCACCAGCCACTCCTTGGAAGAAAGATATGGCAGTCTGTCTCTGTAAAGATTTATACCTTTGAAACCTTATGGGAGCAGTTCTATTGGGTCCTATAGGGTCAATATAAGTCAGAACTGACTCAAAGATTTTTTGGTTTAAGAACATAATAATGGATGTAACAGACAAAACACCTCATTTATCAACTTTATTATGTGTTAATAAAATATTCAACAATGGTTATCGAATACTTATTAAATATGGTTTTATGAAATATGCAGTGTACAGGGAATATATAAAATAAGGGTGTCCGGTATAGTTTGGGGAGGTAGTGATAGTTCTCCTCAAGAAATGATAGCTAACTCTATGCAAAAAGTTGGTGGGAATTATGTTTTGAGGTAAAGAGTAGAACATTTTCCTTGTAGAAGAAAACAGCATGTTCAAAGGTGCTGAGACTAAGAGCTAGTGAAAGAGACATGACTGTCTTTTAGACTGCTAAGGACTTGGTATTATTTATTAAAAACAATGGCAAGATATTGAAAAACTTAAGCAAAGACACTGAGTACTCATATTTTTCACATTATAGTGTGCACACCTGTTAACTTGTGTAGAAATGGATGCTGGGAATCTGTTCAAGAGCTAACAGTTGATGGTGGTTTCGGCACAAGTATGACAATAGAAAGAATGGAGAGAGGATATGATACTATATACAGTCTACACAAGTGTGCTGCTATAATATTATAAATGTATATCTAAACTTCAAAGAAACATAAAACATTTACTTAACATAAGTGTATTTCATTCAATCATTCAGAACTATATAGTAATTATTTGTTAACTTTAAAAATATTCATATAAAGGGAAATAATGCAATAAAGGCAGAAAGGTGAGGAGGAGTAATTCTACTTTGTTACTGATTTAACTGGTATAATATTTCTACTCTAAAAACAAAACAAAACAGGGGAGTACCGGCAAGATTGTGGACTAGCAGGAGGACTGCACAGATCCTCTTCAACAAAGAAAAGGGAAACCAATTAACACAGACACAGAAGATAATCTTGGACCCCTGAGCCTTGAAGGGAAGGATACAGAAATACCTAAACGCCAACTAGGAGAAGAATTTGCGTGAAAATACCAAAAAAGGAGACATACGGAGCTGTGGTCTGGCAGTGATCCTGAGAGATCCTGACGGCACAGACAGATTGGAGATTCCCGAGTGGTGGTAGGACCTAAGAATTAACCTAAAAATCACCCTGCTAGACAGGGACTGCACGGACTGTGCACGGTGGCTGGGGAACAAACACAGAAGGTGAACAGAAAGGTGGGCTGAGCTGTGCACTTTTGCCGGTCCGGAGGTTTCCGCCAGTCTGTAGGTTTAAAAGGCGGCTTGACTATTTTGGATATTTAAAGAGACAGCACTCTGGGAGATTCCTGTAGTGCTATGACTTAAGAATTAACCTAAAAATCACCCTGCTAG
>NW_006921918.1:2714943-2722237 GCF_000298275.1 Orycteropus afer afer
ATCATATATAGGGTTGGCAGACAATGGTCCTATAAATTTATGTGAATGATCAGAATTCCCAGGTGTATAGTAGAGCTGACAAGGGGCAAGGTTGTGGTCACTGCTTGGTCACAGACAGCTATCCAGAGTGACTGAGTAGTTGAACCTGTGGGCTTGGAGCCATAGTTACAGGGGACATCAAGCTCAATTGACATAACATACTATACAGAACATTGTTCCACCTCCTACTTTGGTGAGTAGCGATTGGGATCTTAAAAGCTAGCAAGCTGCCATCTAGATGCAATGATAGGTCTCTCCTTGTCAAGAGCAAAGAAGAAAGAAGAAAACCAAAATTAATGGAAACATTCATTCCTAGCGACTGGTACACCATCCGACCTGCAACCTATACAACTATGAGCCCGGAAGAACTAGATGGCGCCTGGCTACCACTGTCATCTACTTGTAAGGGATGTAGGGATCCTGGATAAAGAGGGAGAACAATGTGGAACAAAACTCAAAATCATCTGGAGGAGAAAAAAAAAAAAGAAGGTGGGGACCAGCTTTCCTGGTCCAATAGAGCCTGGTGGAACCACTGTGACTATGGCCCCTAGCTGTCCTTCAGGTCTGGAATTGAACCCACACCCGTGGTTTCCAGCCAAACAAAATACAGGCATGTGAGTTAAACATTTACCTCAAGTAGATACACCCCTTGGAGAGAACAATCATGGGAGAAAGAAGGGTTCCTTATGCACAGGGAGACAGCTCAGGGGGCAGGAGAGTATGAAGGGATGGACACTGGGAGGAGGTAACTATGGGGAGGAAGTGGGAGGGGAGCTGTTGCATTGTGGTAAACTGTAATCAATGACATGAGACAAAGTTTATGTGAACTGCTGTATGGAAAGTGAATTTGCTCTGTAAATCTTCACCCAAATCACAATAAATAATAATAATAAGAAGAAGTGATCATAATGAATTATTTTAGGGACTTTGATTTGTTCGAAAAATTTTAGCAAATGCTTTTCATATTTTTATTTTTATCCATCTCATCAGTTGTTCTTTCTGTCATGGCTTCGGAAGTTGACCCAACTACAAAAATAATTGAAATACTAAAATTTTCATATCCATGTAAGGAAGAGGTAATATAGAGCATGTAATAGCAGATTTATTACAGTTTCCTTTTCAATGTATTCTAAGAGAAGAATTACATTAATGTAATCAAATAAATAAAATTATATAATGTTCAGAAGTAAATACCAACAAAACTATCATGGACTGCCAGAAGAACAAACAAACCTGTCCTGGAAGATGTGCTGCTGGAATGTTGCTTGGAAGTGACAATGGTCAGACTTCCTCTCACCTACTTTCATCATGTCAGAAGGGACTATTCTCTGGAGAAGGATACTATGCTTCATAAGGTAGAGGGTCAGCGAAAAAAGGGAAGATCCTTAACAAAATATAGTGACACTGTGGCTTCAACAATTGGCTCTGTACAGCAAGGATCATGAGGATGTCGCATAACTAGGCAATGTTTAATTCTGTTGCACTTAAGGTCACTATGAGTCGGGGCTGACTCGATGGGACATACAAAAAGAACACAAGAAGTATTAATGAATAGTTGAAGGGAGATCACCTTCTCCTTTAATATGACAGATTCCTGGAGGCTGTTATATTTGCTGTAGAGTCAGCTCCAAATCATGGTGACCTTATATATAACATAATGATATGCTGCTCAATCCTGTAGCATCTTCATGACCATGAATATGTTTGGTACCTTGTTGTGGCCGTTGTGTCAATCCATCTCATTGAGGCTTCCCTTGTTTTCAATTACCCTCTCTCTACCTTCCCAACCATAATATCCTTTTCCAGAGATTGATCTGTCCTGATGATGTATCCAAAGCGAGTTGAACTCTCACCATTCTCACTTCTAAAGAGATTTCTGGTTGTAATGACCTAATCACTTGAAGGACAGTGATATCACTAGGGGAGCATGGAGGTGCAGACTGCACTGATGTCAACATCAGAGGGGCCGATGCTAACATGAGTGTCTACAAAATTTTGTGCAGTGTTTCTGCAGAAACTTTTTCATTTTTATAAAAATATCCCTGTAGGTAGTTATAAAAACAACAACAAAAAAAATTTTTTTTGTAAGCCCAGTTTACATGTATCAATATACTGCATGGCTAAAACTCTATGCAATTTCCATTTTATACCTTCTTATACAACCTGTTCAGACCTGTCATTATTACCCAAATACAATGATGCTTCCAATCACATAGTTTCGTTTGCATGCACTACAGCATCTGCTGTTGTTTTCGTTGCTGCTGGTGTTTTTATAATCCTTGATTTTGTAAAATTTTCTGTTATTTTAACTACAATATTGTGTTAAGTAGCATAAGTGAACCTCTACCAATAACTATTTTTTAAAATGAAGTAATAATTGAAGGACTAGGAGACAAATCAAAATTGAACTTCTTCTCAGTTACCAATAATATGCAATAACTAAAAATATTGTAATTTAATGTAGAAAGATTTTGCAAAACAGTTTTGTTAGTATTCATATAATTCAAGAAATATGTCATGTAAGCAATTTACAACTATATTTATCACCTATTATTTTATGATTAAAAGTGATAGTGAATATTACTAAGGATTCTGTATGGTCTGGTACAGGAGGAGGCCTAACACCAACCATAGTGATGGCATTGTTGGACAGGAAACTCTTCCTAGCTTAACAGTTTACAAAAAGAATATTACATGTCACTCTTTTTAACAAAAATATTACAATATGATGTAATAGTTTCTAGACTACACTTTTGAAAATGAGACTATATAGAAATATTTCCCTTTTTTATCCTCTTGGACAGTGATAAGGCCACTTAGTGGAAAATTAAAAATAGCATATTTTACCATGATATGGCATTTTTGTCACCTTATATTCTACCTTAAATATGTAAATAACAATTACAGATTTTTCTCTAGCTAGAGCCTGTGTTCCAAATATTAGCATACGAAAATGCATGAAATGCAGAGTAGTGAAGGAGATTTGGTAGTGTGGTGGTTAAAGCATTTGGCTGCTAACCAAAAGGTCAGCTGTTCAAACCCACCAGCCACTCCATGGGAGAAAGATGAGAAAGAATGTACATGAAATGCACTGTAATGTACCTATTATAAAGTTATTTCAGAATTATAATGTGCTTTTATTCCCCTCCAGAGGACTATAAAATTATTGGCTTTCCTAATGCACACTATTTTTTACTGTAGCAAGTTCTGTAGAAGTACCGTACTTAACCATGCCCTTTTAATATGCTAAGGTGCTACACATGGAAATTTAACTTTATTTTGAGTGAAATATCATCTTCCACTGCAAATTCTGTGATCCTCTTTATAAAAGCACATTTTGTTTTGCCAAATACTGATACTTTCCCATGAGTCTCGTTCCCTGCCTTCATTTAATGATTATTGGGCATAATTGTTCAGGTTTCACTGATTAGCGTCTGTCACCTTGACAGCCGTTTTAACCTTATTTTGATAAAGGGCAAATAGTCTCTCATCATCTTTGGGTTATTACACTTGGTTCATACTCAGTGATTATTGACTCTGTACCTCCAACTCAGATTTAAATAAAAGGCCACTTATCCCGTATTAGACAACCCATGCTTTAATTTTATGAAGGTCATGGTTATGTCAGGAACTATTAAGCTATCAGGTAGACTCAAAACAGCTGCTCAAGGTTAGCATTAAACAGATCCCCAGAAATCCACAATAGAAATACAGTGAACCTGTATAGGAAAACAAAATAATAATAAAAATGCACTTATCTATTTTATCACAAAAAAATACAAACAAAGCTATCTGAATACTTCATTTGGAAGCTAGTACTTAATCACTGCTGCTTATGGTTTGCTAAAAAATAAAAAATAAAGAAATTTGCAAATAAGGATTTATTGATCATCTGCTGAACAATAAAATACACAAATGTAGAAACAAGAACAAAAGAAAGTGTGTGGCTTTTTCTTCTTTTCTTTAATACCTAAGGGAGTTCTTTAAAACAAAAACAAAAATAATGCATTGTAATAGCAACATTTATAAACGCATGTTTTACAAATTTGCTATCGTGAACATCGTATTTTTACCTTAAAGAAAATGTATATGAATGATTATACTTATTAAAAAATACTTCTCTAATGCTGTGAAGAACAATAAGAAAGGCCATCACGTAATAGCGTTTTCTTCACAGTTTGGCAGGAGATTTGCTTTTTTTGTGTAGTGAGAGAGCTACTATTAAAACATCTACCTTTGCCATATTCACACACATCTCTGCTGTGACTTCTTAGTGCTGTGGGAATTAGTTAAAACAGGAAAGGCAAAGAGGGTCAACTGTTCTTAGGGATAAGATATTATTCACTGTTGTTGTTGTTCTTATGTGCCATTGAGTTGGATCTGACACATACATAGTGACCCCTTCTTAGGTTTCCGAGGCAGTATCACTATGGAAGTAGATTGCCCCATCTTCCTTCTGAAGAGTGGCTGATGGGTTTCAACTGCCAGCCTTCTGGTTAGCAGTCCAGTGCCTTAGGCACTATGCTACCAGAGCTCCCATTATTCACTACTTGCTGACTCTATTCACAGAGTCACTGTTCCTTATTTTGACTAAACAATTAGAATTTTTACTTGTTATTGTATTAGCCCTCATACAATATTGAGCAATAGCTACTTTTATTTCCTTTTTTATAGAAATACCAAAAAATAAACAAACACACCCATTGCCATTCACTCATACCATTCCCCAATGGATTTTAAGGCAGTAAATCTTTTTAGCAGCACATTACCCCATCTACCTTCCGCTGAGCAGCTGCTGAGTTTGAACCACCAACCTTCTGGTTGTCAGTCAAATGCTTTAGGCACTGTGCCATCAGAGGTGCTTTTTTTTTTTTTTTTTTAACAGAATAGGAAACAGTAAGTTTCTTCCTTAAAAAAAGAAAAGAAAAACATATTATTAACCTAATTTGCAAAACTGAAATGCAATAAATACTTTTTGACAAGTGTTGCAAAATAATATTTCTGATTCATATTATTTATTAGAGTATTTAAATAATAGGAGCTATCTCATATATAATATGTTATATATATTTAGGCTCCACTTATTTTGTTACCTTGTCATGCCTGTTTTTGTAGTTATTGTAAGTAAGAGAAAATATCATGTGACCATTTTGTGCAGCAGCGGGTCCCAGTTCATTTTTGGATGTGAGCTGCTTTAACATTTCCAAATAGAAGCTAAGTCACTGCATGTGTTGATAAATTATAAATGCAAAAGTTTTCCTCCTCTTGCATTTCTTTGTTTCATGTAACTACAGATCTCTCCTCTTTGAAAATCCATCTTCCTTTGTTATCCAAGTGGTATATTGTTATTTGATTATTAGTGAATATGACGACAGTTGTAATAGTGATAACTTTTTTTTTTCTTATCTTTCTCTTTCACAGTTTGCTGTTTCAGCTTCCTAAATGACGACAGTGTTAATAATGATAATTATTTTTTTTCATCTTTCTTTTCTCTTTTTTTTTAAATTTTTTTATTGTGATTTGGGTGCAAATTGACTAAGCAGTTTCATTTTACTCACAACAGTTCATGCACATTCGGTTTCACGGACCCAATTACAATCCCAACAATAAAAAAATCCCTTTCCCTCTCCTCTGTATGACTACCCCTTCCCTGTCTCCTTCTTATGTACTCCTGTCTGTCCAGTTTTCCCTCTATACAAATACTGCCCTTCTGATGTCTCATGGTTAATTGATCTAGGATGTGCATCGCCCTGGGGTAGGTGTTCTGTCTGTCGATCATTCTACTGTTTGGCTGAGAGCTGATCCATGGAAGTAGACTAGTTCTAGGCTGAAAGGATACCCAAGGCCATATTTTCAGGGGTTCCACCAGTCTCTATCTGACAAGCAATTGTAGTCATTTCTGTGTTTTTGAATTTTGTTTCATATTTTTCCTCCCACTCTATCCAGGATCTCCAACTTCGAGCCCTTTCAAAGTGGTAGCTGGGCACCATCTAATTCTTCTAATCTAAGGGTCTTGAAGGCTGAGGTCTCTGTGGCCCATCACACCCTTGGACTTACTGTTTCCAAATGACTTTAATTTTCTTCACTCTTCTTTGTTCTAAACAAAGGGAGACCAGTAGTTGCATCTTTGATGGATGTTCTATAGCTTTTAAGACCCCAGTCACTACTCACCAAAGTAGGATGTAGAACAAGATTTTTATGTACTACATTGTGCCAATTGAGCATGATGTTCCCTAAGACTACGGTCTCAATCCCACTGGCCTGTTGACTCTCTCCCTCAAGGTAATGGTTGTCTCTGAGAAGCTGCTCCAACATTTTCCCCTGCTACTTCTGTGCTGTGAATGGGGATTTTTGCAGCACAAGTACATATGTAAGACTCTCTTTAGCCCAATCTATCCTTGGTCTTAGGTACATTCCTGTTCATCTACTTACATCTGATCTTCTCACCTGTCTATGCATTTACCCATAGCCTAGTGTTGCTGTCACTGATAATTCAGTATTGTTTATGTAATAGTATTTGCCTCTATTTTCTATATCTTTTATGCATGGTTCTGTGTCCTCCTTTTCCCTACTGTCATTGTGCTGGTCACATTTTTGTTTTATTGCCTTTTCCTTCACCCAAATCAACACATGACTTTTAACTAGTCAGATATTTTATCTTCTTTTCCCTCTCATCCTTGTTAACCAACAAAGTAAATTTCCTTCCCCATATAAACATATATTTGACTTTTTACAGTAGTGGATTTATGAAATATTTGTCCTTCTGTGATTGCCTTATTTCACTCAGTATAGTGTCTTCCAAATTCATCCACATTTTGAGGTGATTCACAGATTCTTCATTATTCTTTAATGTTGCGTAGTATTTCATTGTGTGAATATACCATAGTTTGGCTACCCATTCATCTGTTGATTGGCACTTAGGTTTCCATCTCTTTGCTATACTGAATTGTGCCATGATAAACATGGGTGTGCATGTATATTTACGTCCTGGATCTCATTTCTTTAGGAAATATTCTTAGTAATGGAATTGAAGGATAAAACTGTATTTCTATTTTTAACTTTTTAAGGAAATTTCATACCGTTTTCCACAGTGGCAGGACCATTTTACAGTCTTATCAGTGGTGTGTAAGAGTTCCAATCTCTCCACATCCTTGACAGCATTTGTTCTTTTCTGCCTTGTTGATCTTTGCTGTGATTGCTGGGGTAAGATGATATCCCATTGTTGTTTTGATTTGCATCTCTCTAGTGAGTAATG
>NW_006921918.1:2722337-2723707 GCF_000298275.1 Orycteropus afer afer
AGTGCTATGACTTAAGAATTAACCTAAAAATCACCCTGCTAGCCAGGGACTGCACGGAGGACTGTGCACAGTGGATGGGGAACAAATGGAGAAGGTGAAAAGAAAAGTGGGCTGAGCTGTGGACTTTGGCCGGTCTGGAAGGTGCCGCCATTTTGAAAGTTTAAAAACCGTCTTGACTATTTTGGATATTTAAATAGACAGCACTCTAGCAGAATCCTGTGGTGATAGGACTTAAGAATTAACCTAAAAATCACCCTGCTAGCCAGGGACTGCACGGAGGACTGTGCATGGTGGTTGGGGAACAAACAGAGAAGGAAAAGAGAAAGGTGGGCTGAGTTGTGGACTCTTGCCAGTCCAGAGGATGCTGCCATTTTGAAGGTTTAAAAAGTGGCTTGAATATTTTGGATATTTAAAGAGACAGCACTCTTGCAAATTTCTGTGGCTTAAGAACACAATCTGCTTTCCAGCAACCCCAAGGACACTCGGGGCCTGCAAGATTGAAAAGGTACCACATTCTTCTTGTTACTATACCCTACACCTGCTTGGTGAACAGAGGTGTGGCCATCCCCACTCCCTCCTACCTTCTGGGCCCAAAGGAACTCCATCACAGTCTGTGTTCTCAGATGGAGCTTGGGTGCTCTACCCAGTCCTCCACCGATGTTTTTCCCTTTTTTTTTTCTTTTTATTTTTTTTCTTTTTCACTTTCTTTTTCCCAGTAATTAGTTTGCTTGTATTTGTCCATTTCAAACCAACTAATATTCTTAATACTTTTGTCCTTTTTATTATTATTAATCTTCCCCTACCAGGTCCTAGTTTTCAGCATTTTTTCTTTTCTCTGTGCCTGGTTTAAATTCTGCTCCCCCATCAAATTAAGTTTTTTTTTTTTTTTCCTTGTGACTAACCCCATTCCTTCTTTATCATTTTGCATTCTTCCTATTTTTTTCTTAACTTGTTATTCTCCTTTCCTACTTATTATTATTATTTTTTTCTTCTTAGTGTCCTATCCCCGGATATTTCAGGTTTGCTTGTTTTTAATTCTTTTTTTCCCTTTCCTTTTTTTGGTTACTATTCCTGTGTAATCACATGGTGTGTTTTTCATCCATGGGCTTTTAGATTTTTGATGGTTGTTGAATTGTAATTTGTGTTTAACTGAGTGGGAGACAACAACAGTCCTCATATGACACAACTACACCCACACCTCATACAACTTCACTTACTGAACGAGAGCCACTTCCTCCTTCTCCAGCAATGGGCCAACAATAAAAAACCACCAAGAAGAGCCTGAACCACCCTTGGCTGCTCTTCACAAACAGTTAACAGAGATCTAAATACAACAACATCACGATGCCTCAGAAACAACAGATCATCAC
>NW_006921918.1:2725993-2727070 GCF_000298275.1 Orycteropus afer afer
AAAGTAGGAGGTGGAACAATGTTTTGTATAGTATGTTATGCCAATTGAGCTTGATGTCCCCTGCGACTATGGTTCCAAGCCCACAGTTTCAACTACTCTGTCGCTCTGGGTAGCTGGCTGTGACCAAGCAGTGACCACAACCTTGCCCCGTGTCATCTCTACTATACACCTGGGATTCTGATCATTCACATAAACTTACAGGAACATTGTCTGCCAACCCTATATATGTTCTTGGATACATTCCCCATTTCATAGACATACCTAATTGTTTAGCATGTGCACCCATCTCTCCATCCATATACCCATGTTTGCCTTCACTGACAACAGAGTAGTGTATGTGCAAAAGGGTTCATATTTGTTTTCTATACCTCCCATGTACCTCTCTATGTCTTTCTCATCCTGAATGCTGCCATATTGATAATGCACATTTGGTACATTGCTGTTCTCTTCACCCAAATCAATACTTATCTCTATCTATCTAACAGCATTCCCTCCCCTTCCCTGCTAGCCCTGGTAACCAACAAAGAGAATTTCCTTCAATAGATAAACATTTCCTTAACTTTTACAATAACGGACTAATACAATATTTGCCCTTTTGTGATTGACTTACTTCACTCAGAATAATGTCATCCATGTTCATCCATGTTATGCAGTGTTTTGCAGATTCAACATTATTCTTTAGTATTGCATAGTATTCCATTGTGTGTATGTACTGTAGTTTGTTTATCCATTCCTCAGTTGATGGACATATAGGTTGTTTCCACCTTTTGGTTATTGTAAATAGTGCTATGATGAACATGGGTGTGCATATATCTGTTCTTGTCATGGCTCTCACTTCTTTAGGGTATATACCCAGTAATGGGATGGCTGGGTCAAATGGTATTTCTAATTCCAACTTCTGAAGGAATGGCCATACTGCTTTCCACAATGGTTGTACCATTTTACAGTCTCACCAGCAGAGTATGAGAATCCCAATCTCTCCACAGCCTCACCAGCATTTGTTATTTTCTGTCTTGTTGAACTTTGCTACTAGTGCTGGAGCAAGATGGTATCTCATTATTGTTTTGATTTGCATCT
>NW_006921918.1:2728455-2732386 GCF_000298275.1 Orycteropus afer afer
ATTGAGAATAATGTTGGCTGTTGGTTTTGCATAAATGCCCTTTATTATGTTGAGGAATGTCCCTTCTATTCCTATTTTGCTGAGAGTTTTGATCAGATTTGTTGGATTTTATCAAATGCCTTTTCTGCATCAATTGATATGATCGTGTGGTTCTTCTCCTTTTTTTTTATTTACGTGGTGGATGATGGTGATTGTTTTTCTAATGTTGAACCATCCCTGCATACCTGATATGAACCCCACTTGGTCATGGTGAATGATTTTCTTGATATGTTGTTGCAGTCTGCTGGCTAGGATTTTGTTGAAGATTTTTGCATCTATATTCATGAGGAATATTGGTCTGTAGTTTTCCTTTGCAGTGATGTCTTTGGCTGGTTTTGGTATCAAGGTTATACTTGCTTCATAAAATGAGCTAGGGAGCATATTTTTCCCTTCTGGTTTTCTAATTCAAAATCTTTAAATATGTCATAATAATACTTTACTTTGTTTCCTCAAGTCACCTTTTGAAATCTGTTCAGCACTTTTATTTCATCATTTCTTGCATTTACTTTAGCTACTCTTTACTCAAGATCAAGTTTCAGAGTCTCTTCTGACATCCATTTTGTTCTTTTCTTCCATTCCTGTCTTTTGAATGACATTTGCTTTCTTCATGTATGATGTTCTTAATGTCCTGCCACAACTCATCCTGCTTTTAGTGTTAAAGGCATCAAATTCATTCTTCAGATGGTCTCTAAACTCAGGTGGGATATAATCAATGTTGTATTTTGGCTCTCACAGACATGTTTTAGTTTTCCTCAGCTTCACCTTATACGTGTATACTAGCAATTGATGGCCTGTTCCATAGTCAGTTCCTGGACTTGTTCTGACTGAAGATATTCAGCTCCTCCATCACCTCTTTCCACAGATTTAGCTGATTTGATTCCTTTGTATTCCATCTAGCAAGGTCCATGTGTAAAGTCATCGTTAATGTTGAAATAAATATATTTGCAATGAATAATTCTTTGGTCTTGCAAAATTCTATCAGGAAATCTCCATCATTGTTTCTATCACCAAAGCCATATTTTCCCACCACCAATGCTTTTTCTTTGTTTTCCACTTTTGTATACCAATCCCCAGTGACTATCAATATGTCTTGATTGTTTGTTTGGTCATTTTCAGATTATGGAAGTTGTTAAAAATCTTTAATTCCTTCTCTTTGGCTTCAGTGGTTAGTAAATAAGTTTGAATAATGCTCATATTAATTTGTATTCCTTTTAGGTTTATGGATATTGTTGTATCACTTACAGTTTTGTACTTCAGTATAGATCTTGAAATGTTCTCTTTGATGATGAATTTGACACCATTCCACTTCTATTTGTAGTAAACCATATGATTGTCAGATTTAAATGACCAATACCAGTCCATCTCAGCTCACTAATGCCTAGGATACTGACCTTTATCTTTGACAACTTTCAGTTTTCCTAGATTCATGTGTTTCATGTTCCAATTAATAGTGGATGTTTACAGCTATTTCTTCTCATTTTGAGTCATACCACATCAGCAAATGAAGGTCCAGAGAGCTTTACTCCATCCACATTATTAAGGTCAATTCTACTTCTAGAAGACATTTATTCCTCAGTCATATTTTGAGTGCCTTTCAATTGGAGGAAATCATCTTCCAGCACATTCAGGCAATGTTCCCCTATTACTCATAAAGTTTTCAATGGCCTTTTTTGTCAGAACCAGATGGCCTCATTCTTCTTCCCAGTCTTAGTCAGGAAGCTCCAATGAAACCTGTCCACCATGGGTGACCCTGATTGTATTTGAAATATCGGTGTCATAGTTTCCAGGATCACAGCAATATGCAAACCACCACCATATGACAAACTGACAGACAAGTGGTGACATTACCATAGATAGATATTATTTGTATCATTAAAAACCCACAAGGTATTAATATCACTTGGCTTTACATTCAAAATATACCAAGAATCCTGCAACTTTTGGCCATCTTCTCTGCTACTGCAGAGAAGTTCAAATCATCATCATCTTTCTCAACAACATAGGACCATAGCATCCTGACTAGTCTCATTGCTTCCAGTTTTGCCCATTGTATTAGTGAAAAAAAAAATTTCACACTCTGAAGATTAAAAAAGTAGAAATTTAAATTCAAAAGGCCAGAAGTGTAATATAAAATTGTCATCAGTTCCATGCTTTCTATAAAGGTACTATGGAAGAATTCTTTTTTGTCTCTTACTTTCTCTGGTGGCTCTTGGCAATCCTTGATTTTGCTTGCCTTGTTTCTTCATCTTTTCAATTTCTGCCTTAATTATCACATGGCTCTCTTTCTGTGTCCATTGTTAATACAAGCAGACTTTATTATCACCTTTTGCAATATGGATAAGCTGAGAATTTAATCATTCAATTCTGTTCCCTTTTGTTTATATTGTTCCTTCTTCAACTTATCTCTTTTCTCTCTCATTTTACTCTAGTCATCAAGAACAAATGATACTACCCATTCCACTTATAAATTTTCATTCCCACCCAATACTTTTAGCTATTTTTTTCTACTACTTTATGACAAGAATTTCCTGTCTTCTACGGTCCAATAAAATGATCTTCATTTCTGCTTGAGATCTTATCAGAATCTCCTTTAACATCCTTATTTATAGTAACATAAATTTCGTAATGATAAAGATATTCTCTAAGAAGATAGAATCCTTCTCTTCACTTTCCTCTGAACCCTCATAAGAATCATCTTTTTTTTTATTGTGATTTGGGTGAAAATATACAGAGCAAATACACTTTCCATACAGCAGATCACATATACGTTGTCTCATGACATTGACCACAATTTAGTACAATGCAACATCTTCCTTCCCACTTCTTCCCAATAGTTACCTCTTCCCTGTGTTCATCTCTCCATGCACTACTACCCCCCTGAGCTTTCTCCCTGTCCTGAGAAACCCTTGTTTCTCTCATGCTTGTTTTCTCCAAAGAGTGTATCTACCTCAGGTAAATGCTCAACTAATATGCCTGTCTATTATTTGGCTGGAAGCCACAGGTGTGTGTTCAATTCCAGACCTGAAGGGCAGCTAGGGGCCATAGTCTCAGTGGTTATACCAGGCTCCATAGTGCCAGCAAACCTGTTCCCCACTTTTTTTTTTTTTTCAAAATGATTTTGAGTTTTGTTCCACATTGTTATCCCTGTATATCCAGGATCTCCTAAAAATATCCTCTTCCAAGTGGTTGACAGTAGTTGCTGAGCACCATCTAGTTCTTCTGGTCTCATAGTCGTACAGGCTATAGATCGGATGGAGCACCAGTCACTAGGACTAATTGCTTCCATGAATTTTTGGTTTTCTTCATTCTTCTTGGCTCTGGATGAGGAGAGACCCATCGTTGCATCTAGGTGGCAGTTTGCAAGTTTTTAAGATCTCAGTTGCTACTTGCCACAGTAGAAGGTGGAACAATGATTTGTGTAGTATGTTATGCCGGTTGGCTTGATGTCCTCTGTGACTATGGTCCTGAGCCCACAGGTTCAACTACTCGGTCCCTCTGGGTAGCTGGCTGTGACCAAGCAGTGACTACAACCTTGCCCCTTGTCAGCCTCATTATAAACCTGGGAATTCAGATCATACACATAAAGTTATTGGACCACTGTCTGCCAACCCTATACATGTTCTTGGGTGCACTCTCCACTTCATATAGATACCTAATATTTCAGCCTGTCCACCCATCTATCTATCCATATACCCATGTTTGCCTTCACTGAGCATGCCGAACTATATGTGCAAAAGGATTTGTCTTTGTTGTCTCTACTTCCCACATACTTCTCTATGCCTTTCTCTTCATCAATGCCACTATATTGATCACTCACGTTTGGTACATAGTCTTTTTCTTCACTTAAATCAAAACTTATCTCTTTCTATCTAACAGTATTCCCTGCCCTCCC